>NW_003314342.1:384436-493632 GCF_000143415.4 Selaginella moellendorffii
ACTTAGCAATAACAGTAAAATCACTAATGTGAAAAACTCTTTCAAGCTCCCAATCTTCCTAGTCCCACCGCAGCAGCTAGCGCGGTAGTCTAGGTTCCCCAAACATCCTCACAAGCTCCAAAGCCCTGGGAGAGTTTAAAGGAGTTAACTTCGGCACTCGATTTTTCTTACATATCTTTTGCAAGCATGATTTGTGATTATTTACTTCATTTTGAAAATAGCAACCTTTTGTCTTGTGAATTAAGTCTTGCTGATAAGATTCCTCAGGTTCTGGATGTTTGCCGGAGTGATCTGGAACGCCCTCGCCAAGACACGATCATCAATCGGAGGAACCGACGCAAACACCGCCTTTGCCACCTGACTAGTCCCGGGGTTCTGGCTGTTGAATCCCGCCACGGCAAAAGCCGGGGTGGCAGCAATGTTGAGCTGGAAGTGGATCAATCCCCTGGGAAACACGAAGAGCTCTCCTTCCTCCACAGTCTCCAGAAAGAGCTTATTGTCCCCGGTCGTGACGAATCCCACCAGGAGCCTCCCGTGGACCAAGAAGAGGAGCTCGGTGCCCCGGGGATGGATGTGAGGGGGATTCGTGCCCCCTGGAGCGAAATCCACGCGAGCGAATGATACTCCCTGGGTGTTGAGGCCCTGGAAGCGAAGAACGTTGGCGGCGGTGACGATGGATCCCAGGGAATTGCTGGTGTTGCCCGGGTTCTTGATGAGCGCCGACTTGAAATCCGCGGCAACCGGGATGGCTTTGCAGGGGAAGCCATTGACTCGGATGGTGCTGTTGGTGTCGGCGACGCAGAGGTCTTGGAGTGGATCTGGATCGGAGGCGCTTGCGGTGATTGCCACGGCCAGGATGGTCACCAAGAGTGCTATGATCTTCATTGTCTCCGGGGCAGGCGAGCTGATCAAACGCTTTTGTGATGGATTGATTAGCTCGATGGTGATTTGAGAGATCTTGTGAGGTTCTCTTGTGATGGAGTTTATATAGCAAAGAAATTCTCACGAGCTTTGACAAGATCAATCATCGTGTACTCCATAAGGGAATTGGTCCGAGTACAAGCATGTTGCGTGAATGTCTCGCTAAACTCTCGTTAAGAGCATGCATTTGAAAGCAATAAGAATAAGAAAAATTGAAATCTTTCAATACAGAAATCGTGCACAGCAACACAAAAGTATTGATTTTCTTACAAGTTGGTTCTGCGAGACTCGCAAGGAAAGAAGCCCTATAATTTGAATAGAGGCATATGCCGAGGGCTGCGAATATGAAACTTCGCTTTCACAGAGGTTGGAAAAGATAAGCATGACGAGCACATCGCTGCTTGTTCTATTCAGTGATTCGTCGTAGTTTTAGATGAGTTTACTAAGATAATTTCCTTGCCTGGTATTCTCTCTGGTGTCCACGAAGACAATATCCGGGTTTTCCTTTCCAATCTTCGGAATTGATATATTGATGTTGTCACCGATGTTTCCTCCATGACAACCTTGTCAAATTCATCATATATAACTTGTTCTTTGTTTTTCTTAGGTTTTGACCAGGGAAAGATTGAGTGGTGTGATTGCCTTTGTGACTAAGGCTTGCTCAAGCAGGGACGGAATTGCTGAAGCACAAAAAAAGGTTATATAAATTTTTGTGTGTCATGTTCTAGCAGCAACACCAGTCATGCAGATACAACCATCTAGGAGCAGCAAGGTTATAAAACTTTATTACTTTCTTGTGTGCTAAGACAAGAGAGATGGGTTTTCCTTTGTTTTGGACTAACATGAATTTCAAAACAAATCACCCTGAAAGAGTTCAGTACAAAGAAAAAATAATGGACATATTTTAAATCAGTGTTTAAAAACCAAATAAATTTAAATCCATAGAAATAAATAAATAAATAATAATTGATTTATGTTTTAATTTCTAACATACTTATTAATGAATTCATGATATTATAATGATAGTAATACAAGAGAATGCTTGATTTTTTTTTAAATGGTGTAATAAAAATTTCATTCAATTTAAAATTATAATAACTTCAAAGTTGTTGAGGTATGTATTTCTTTTTGTGTGATTTTTGTGTGAGTGATCAAATTTTGCAGATGTCTAATGCAACTTAGCAAGTGTTAGAGCTTGTTTTTTTCAAGCTCAAGCCCAAAAAGATCATCAATTGACTTATTTTTAGCAAATTTATAAATCACTTATACTTTAAATATTTTTTTTTTAAAATTAACTTAAAAAAACATTAGTGCCAGAGGAAATAGAATGCAAAACAATTTCTTTTAACATTTATTGCAAAAGTTAAAAAATGTTTAAGGAATATTTATCCCTTAGAATTTATTATTTTTTATAATTTTAATTTGTATTAAAATTAAACCTAGAATGATAATTACAATAAAATATTTTAATAAAAGTAAAATTAAAGTTGGAATAATAAAAAAATAAAAATATAATATACTCACTACATAAATATATAGTAACTCATTAAAACTAATCACAACAATGCTAAATATATTTTTTATTATTTTCAAAGAAATTTTATTTCATATTATATAAAAAATTACAATTTAAAGAGTCATATATTTAAACTAAAATAAATCATTAAAAAGTAAAAAATAAATAATTTGCTATGCATTGCATGTAGCAATGCTTGATTTGCTTAATAGTAATATTATTCGTACTTATTAATCCAATTGATCAAATAAAAATTTATAATTATAAACATGTTTATAATTTATAAATACAAGATTAATTTTATGGCATATTAACCTATAGATGGTAGAATAAAAAAGAATATACTAGAAAGTGTTTAAGAAAGTTTATAAATTATAAATACACGATTAATTTAAATGAATAACAACCGTTAGATAGTAGAATATTCTAGAATATCCAAGCATATTCTTGGTATATTCACTACCATCCCATCAAACCAAAAAATATCTATATATTTTAGCAAAATTCTTATCATTTTAAATCTATTTATTTATTTACTAACTTTATCCAAAATTTAGATGGATTAATTTCAAGAGTTTAATATTGTAAAGAGTTTAATCTTGTTCAAGTTTGGGGCTTTAGGGTCGTACGAGAAGTCGGAGGGAATGCTGCTCGTTTCCGGCGGTAAGGACGTGCGTGCCGCTGCGCAGGAGCTTCTTTCCATCGCGATCGGCGTGGACGAAGTGGCGGCAGGGGTCCAAATCGAAGATCACGGGGTTGCTAATGGAATCCCCCGCGATCTGGATCTTATTGAAGCCGACGAGCTGCCTCTGAGGTACGCCATCGCTCCCTGCGCTAGGAGGAGTAGAGAAGAGCATCAGTGTGTGGCTGATCGCCATGGCGCCCTTGTTCCGGACGGAAATCGCGACCTGGCTCTTGAGAGACTCGCACGATTTCTCGTCCGTGGCGTCGAGGTGGAAGCAAGAGGATGATTTCTTGAGGCCAGTGCACGGTTGCATTGGCGCTGTGGAGGGGATTGAGAGGAATGAGGGTGCCTTGATGAATTTGGCCGAGAGTGAAGTGTAGCTCAGTCCATCGCCAAACTTGAAGATTGTTGGTCCCGTGTAGAATCGATACGTTCTTCCTGGATAGCCTGTGGAAGCATTTGGTCGCATGTTCATGTCTAGCATGGAAATGCTGGTGAAGTTTTGTGGATACCAAGTTGCTGGTAGCTTTCCACCTGAGAGTGATTCGTGCGAGAGTTAGTGGTGAGTTTTGGACTGGAAGTGACTTACTTGGATTATGATCTCCAAAGATAACTTCGGCTATTGCAGCTCCTCCAGCTTGTCCGGGATAACCAGCCCAGAGAATTCCTGCGATCCGGCTGTCACTCAACGCAAAAGGTATGTCGATTGCTCCGGCACTCAAGATGACGATCACAACTGGTCCTTTTGCAGCTTGCATCACCTGGGAGACGAGCTCTTGCTGCTTTCCCGGCAGAAGCAAGCTTGTTCTATCCAGTGACTCGGCTTCTATGGTGAGATCTAGTCCGACTGCTACTACAACAGCGTCTGCTGCTGCCGCTGCTGAGACGGCGCCACTGATCAAGCTGTCTGAGCTGCATGCAACGTTTGCGCAGCCGGGAGCGTAGGAGACTTGGGCGTACTTTTGGAAAGCTTGGAGAGGCGATGTGTATTTGCAAGGTATGCCTGTGAGATAGAGTGTTAGCTCCTCAAAGTTTTCGTGATGTCTAACAAGTTTCGTACCTGCGTAGTTGCCAATCATAGCGCGAGTTGCGTTTGCGTGTGGACCAACGACTGCTAAGCTTTTGATCTTGCTCGTAGATAAAGGAAGAGCTCCCAGGTTCTTCAGGAGCACCATTCCTTGTCTTGCGGCTTCAAGAGCAAGTGTCTGATGTTCGCTTGTGCAGACATCGCTCGCTCCAAGTGAGCCATATGTTTGGGATTTTGGATCGCCATCATATAGGCCCAGCCTCATTTGTACCGTAACAAGGTACGTGAGAGCTTGGTTTATGGTTGCTTCAGTGACTTTCTTTTGCTGAATTGCGGACAATGTGTGCTTGGCCAGGAAGGTTCCGCAATTCAGGTTCAAGCCTGGAAAGCTGTTTAGTTCGTGAAAAAGCTTTGGTAGAGGAAAATTCTTACCGGCTAACAATGCGTCTGCGGCTGCATCCTCTGCCGTGGCTGCATAGTTGGTGTTGTCAAAGAATACTTGCAACGAATCGCAGTCAGATACTATATATCTGAAGAGCGGAAACAATCAAGTAAGGGTGAGCTGCTGAATTTGCACTATCGTTCTCACCCATTGAGTTTCCAGGTCTCTCTGACTGTTGTTGTCAAGAGCTCGTGATCAGCACACGTCGGGACTCCGTTGAGACGATTGTAAGAGCACATAACGCTGCTTACTCCTCCATCCTCGACGCAGCTCTTGAAAGGAGCATTATAAGTATCTTCAAGGTCCTGCTCGGTCACCTGAAGGTACAATGTTCTCGTTTAGCTCTCAGACAAGAAGATCACTTACAATTGCATTGAAGTGGTACCGATCAGTTCCAAGCCAGTTATCCACGTCGTAAGCCGTCATATGCTTGCAGCAAGCTGACACTTTCAGTTTATCACTCCCGGCTTGCGACTCCTGGAGTCCTCGCACATAATAAGTTGCAAAGTTACTCGAGAGCAGTGGATCTTCTCCTGGCGTCTCCTGGCCTCGTCCCCACCTCGGATCTCGATATATGTTGATGTTGGGGCTCCAGAAAGTGAGGCCTGACTGGCCGAGATTGTGCATTGCTCTGGCTTCCGTGGACACAGCCTGTTCAAGAGGTACGAAACAACAATGTGAACAACGCTCCGGAGATGTAACTAAGTTCGCAACGTTTTGCAGGGAGGAGGAGAATCACCTGGCCAATTCCGTAGAAGAGACTGGTGTTGAAGGACGCAGCTGTGGTGATTGGCATAGGAAAGCTCGTAGCCGCTGGAACAGAGCCTCCGAATTGTACTCCGGGACTGGAAGCGACTCCATGGAGAGCCTCTTGCCACCACTGGTATTTTGGAACACCGAGACGGGGGATCCCGGTTGCAGTGTTGATCAGCTGAGATATCTTTTCCTCGAGCGTCAAGCGAGCAACATAGTCTTCAACTCGGTCGGTGATTGGCAAGGAGGTGTTGCAAAAGGGGAATGCTGCGAGTGTAGCATTGCTTTGATCACATGCATATGGTGCCTGGCCAGCCAGCACGTCGATGACTCCCAACAGCAGCACTAAAGACAGCAACGCGTCTTTGCAGGTCGAAGCTTTTCCCATCTTGCTCTCTCTCTCTTTTCAGTTTTGCGTCACTAATCTTTTTATGCGCAGATCTGGGTGCACCACTCAAGAAGAAATCTGTAGCCACTCATTGGTTGAAGGAGAATCTCCACTGAGGCATGATATATCGCTTCTGCGAGCTGACTGAGACGAGCGTGAGCTCCGCGAGCTCTGATATACGAGATAAGATTGCTGAATCATTTATCATATCCGTTGCTTGCTCGGCTCACTCCATCCCAGGATAAGAAGAGCAGGAAGAGAAGAAGAGGACGCCTCAATTCTCCTCTCTACAAGCACCGGCCACGGAGAGCGAGCAAAAAGAATACGACGAGGATTGAAACAAAACAGTGCACACAAAGTTCCACGCCAAAACGATCAAGCTCTGTAGAAGTAAGCTCCTCCTTGTCTCGCTCCCGCTCCTTTCAGCATTGCATTTATAACCAAGTTCTCACTTTCTCTTCACAGGCTCTCTCTCTCTCTCTCTCACTTCACGCTCTCGCGACTCGACTCGGCTGATCTACGTCCCAATCCCGATTTATTCTCGCGCTCGCTCGATGCCAAAGGCCAGTCTGCCAAGTTTATATTTTCATTCTCTCACTTTTTTGCTCAGTGCTCTGATCGTTCTTACAAGAAGTGGTAATAAGCACACGATCCGTGACACCCTATACAGACTAGGCTCGCGCCAGATAGGCCGACGTGGCGCAATCTAGAGCCGTCGATTGGCTTTCGCGGCGGATTCTGTATCTTTGAATTCCGGCCGTCGATTCTTTTAAATTCCAGCCGTTGGATGCTCTGTCGCGGTCTAGGGCGCTGGTCTTGACGCCTTTCTTTTGTTGCACTCCCAATGCTGGCTAAACAGGGAGAAAAATCTCTTCTTGGTCTTGTATCGTATGTATGTATCGATCAATGGATCGTTGGGCCAGCGCCAAAGAATGTAGGGTTTTGGAGCAAATATTTTAGGGTTCTAGGACTGGAGGAGGATGGGGAGAGGATGCCGCGCGTTGCCGACCGCGAGCGTGTGGATGCCGCCGTGCAAGATCCTCACGCCATTGGCGCCCGCGTGGGACAGGTGCTTGCAGGGATCGATCTCGATCTCCACGTTCTCCACGGCGCCTGGCGCAACGCTCACTTTCCCGAATCCAGCGAGCTGCCGGATCGGCGCGCCGTCCCGGCCAGCGTTTGGGGGCGACGAGTAGAGCAGCACTGCGCGGTTGGACGGGCGATCTCCCTTGTTGTGGACAAGAATTCTCACCTTGGAGGTAAGCGTGCTACAAGTAATCTCATCGTGTGCATTTAGATGGAAGCATGTTAGATTGCCATCGCAAGATCGCTTGACCGCTGCTGCCTCCGGGAACCCGAGTGAGAGCGGTGCTTCCTTGAATTTGTGCGAGAGTTTAGAGTACGTCTTGCCATAGCCAAAGTTATAGACCGACTGTCCTGTGTAAAACCTGTATGTTCTTCCTGGGTAGCCTCTGGAAGCGTCCGGCCGCATATTCATGTCGAGCATTGTGATTCCTGTGAAGCTTTCCGGGTACCATGTCACAGGAAGCCTTCCACCTGTATAGGATTGTTAGCAAGAACTCATAGAAAGTCCTTTTTCTTTCTTTCACTAACCTGGATTGTGATCTCCAAACAGGACTTGGGCGATGGCTGCTCCACCAGCTTCTCCGGGATATCCAGCCCAGAGTATGCCTTGCACCTTGTTATTATACTTTGCAAAGCTCACGTCGACCGAGCCGCCGGAGAAGATGACTAGAACAGCAGGTCCTTTTGCTGCTTTCGTGACTTCGGTGACGAGCTCTTGCTGTTTTCCAGGGAGGAGAAGGCTTGTTCTATCCTTGCCTTCGGCTTCCTGGTTTAAATCCAGACCGACAAACAGTACCACCGCATCTGCTTGGGACGCTGTTGAAACCGCGGAGCCGATCAAGCTGTCCGAATAGCACGCCACATCTGAACAGCCGGCAGAGTATACTACTCTGGCATAGGCACTGAGTCCGTCGTGAGGCGTGGTATACTTGCAAGGTATTCCTGTGGTTTCAGCCTCAAACAAGTGAGCAATATGTATTTCGAGCTACTAACGCACTTGTTCTTACCTTGATAGTTTCCGATCATGGCCCGTGTTGCCTTTGCATGAGGCCCAATTGCTGCTACGGTCCTGATATTGGACTTCGAGAAAGGGAGGACGTTACCGTTGTTTTTCAAGAGCACGATCCCCTCTTTGGCTGCATCTAGAGCCAATTGTTGGTTCTCTCCGGTGCACACGCTCTGTGGTCCAAGATTTCCGTAAGGTTGGGATCGTGGATTTCCATCGTAGAGTCCCAGCCGCATCTGCACGTTGTAAAGGTATCGAAGTGCTTGGTTCACATTGGCCTCGGTAATTTTTCCATTGGTGATTGCAGACTGCGTGTGGATGGCCAGGAAGGGACCACAATCGAGATTCAATCCTGACAGGAGAAAGGAATGGAAAAAGAACGCGGTGGTTAGCACAGCCCTTGTCGGAAGGTTCTTTTGTCATACCGGCTAGCAGAGCATCCGCTACGACATCTTCAGCAGTCTTGGCATAGTTGGTGTTGTCGAAGAAAGTTTGGAGCGAGTCACAGTCAGACACGATGTAGCTGCAAGGGAGATAAAGGAGAAGCACTTCACAGGTGAGCAAGATCTGTCGTCAAGCTGGCCAGACTAAAGCAAAAAAAAAATTTACCGACCCGTTCAGGTTCCAGCTGCTCCTCACTGTGGCACTAAGGAGATTATAGTCAGCGCATGTCGGCACCCCGTTCACCCGGTTGTACGAGCACATCACACTACTGACTTTGGCATCCTCGACGCAGCTTTGGAAGGGCGGGTTGTACGTGTCTGATAAGTCCTGCTGGGTCACCTGGAACGAGAAAACGGACATTACAGTCAAGAATCAGTTATGAGCAAGAAAAGCAGTGGCATTTCGGAGGCGAGGGGGGACTTATGACACAGGGTACAGATCATGGACAGGGTGTGGAAGTTAGGTGCCAGGAATTATCAGAGAGGAAAAGGTGCAAGCAAAACGCAGGAGCATTACAATGGCATTGAATTTGAAGCGGGTGGTGCCCTTCCAGTTGTCAACGTCGTAAGCTGTCATATGCTTGCAGCAAGCCGAGACTTTGAGCTTGTCACCGCCGAGGTTTGTATCCTGGAGGCCTCGCACGTAGAACGTGGCATACTTGCTCGACAGGAGAGGGTCCTCGCCTGGCGTCTCCTGGCCTCGGCCCCATCTCGGGTCGCGGTAGATGTTTACATTCGGGCTCCAGTACGTGAGGCCGGCTCGCTGATAGTTGTGCATCGCTCGGGCTTCGGTGGACACGGCCTGGAAAAAGGAAACGATATCTCGGTCAGCATGGAGAATTCAGCACACTATGGGTGTGGACAGGACGTCCAGCTACAGCGTCGGAATAAAAGAAAACAGAGGAAGGAGAAGAACTTGCCTGGCCGATTTTGAGGAAGAGACTGACATCAAAGGAGGCTGCGGTGAGAATTGGCATCGGAAAGCTGGTAGCTCCAGGGAATTTGCCTCCAAACTTGACGCCGGGGCTGACTGCAACTCCGTGGAGCGCCTCTTGCCACCACTCGTATCGGGGGAGTCCCAGCCTGGGAATTCCGGCGGCATTGTTGACGAGCTGAATTATCTTCTCCTGGAGCGTCATGCGCGAGATGAGGTCCTCGACGCGCGTGCTCGTCGGCAGCCTGGTGTTGCAGAATCCAAACTGGAGCAGCGTCGCATTGCGCTGGTCGCATGCATACGGTGCTTGTCCCGCCACAACTTGGTGCGTCAAGAGCGCCACCTCGAGCAGCAGCAGCAGGATCCAGTGGCTGCAAAAGCTCGCCTTGGCCATCGTGAAAGCAGCAGGAAGAAACGAAGCAATCGATCCTTTAAATCAGGAACGCAACAAAAAAAATAAAAAAATAGGAGGTATGTGCGAGCTTTTCTCGTTTCTCTCTTTCTTTGCTAACACGAATCAAACTATGGAAAATGCAACACGCTAGCTATCTTCGATCCGACTGGACTGACTGAGCTCTACTGGAGAAATGCGGACTGTGGTATCTCATCTCGAAACTCATGCTCTCTCTTTCTTTTCTTCCTTCGCTTTCTTCCTCGTAGCTGGTGCCTTTGAATCTTCCTTTGTGCGCTCTTTTTGCAGTTGTGGAGCTGCTAGGCCCAGAGCCAAAGAAAAAAGAGCTACTTGGAACAAAGAATGGCTTGACGGGTTGATAACAGAGCGTGACGGGCGGCCGGCTTGTATGGTGCCTATCGTCCTACCGGAAACGAGCTGCCCTTATAAAGACTTTGGTCCGGGCGTGCCCACGTGGCAGACTGACACTGGGTAAAGCTGAACTGACGTGGACTAGATCTTGACCCTGACGTGGATGGCCGGGAAGCTGACGTGTCGTGGAGAGTCGGTCGCTACTAACCTTTGGTGGAGCCGGCGATGGCGAAAGCCCAAGAGGAGCACCACATGGTGTGGCGTGATCGATTTGATTTTTCCAAAAGGCGGAAAATGGATGGGAATTTATTGAAAATATACATGTTAGGTCCACCAAACATTGATCAAAAGAATGTAAAAAAGTGAAAATATTCGGAGCTCAATCAATTAATTCTAGTATTGTACTTGGCGCTGATTGATGGCTATGGTTACAAACTTTTATTGGGAGGCAATCGCAGGAGTCGTCTCTATGATTGTGGACCTTTCTTTCGTCACGCATTGGGAGAGAGTGGCAGCAGCAACCTGACAAGAAGAAGATTGGAGCGATTGGATGGTTCTCTAGATATATAAAAAAGGCTGGTTACCAGAGGAGGATTCGATGGCACGCACACTCTCGCTCGCTTGCTCGCTCGTCAACTTTGCGTGAAGAAGAAGAGTGCCACAGTTTTGGTGTGATTCTTCCTCCTGGCCGGGAAAGGCAAAGAAAACTCAAAAGGGGAAAGAAAAGTGTGAGCGGGCTTACAAAGTCAGCAGCATTATCCTCTCCCTGATTCCATCAGCAAAATTTGTTTGGATTCGAGACTACCTGTTCTTCGTGCGCAAGAAAAGCCGACAAGAGAAAAGAATTATAAAACTAAGCAAGGAAATCAATCAAGCTTACCTGTTGTCCGGAGAGCTCTCTCTCTTTTTTCCTGTGATCTTTTCTCGCACAGAGTAACTGTAGCTGTCCATCACTGCCCAGTGAATACGTCTCGCTCGCGAGCGTTGCCGATAAAAGGAACTCTTCCAAATGCGATGCACTAACGAACGCGAAATAAGTTGGAGTGTCCAATTCTTAGCTCTTGGAGGATTGGCAGACGAACGATCAAAAGAAGACCAGCCAGCTTCTTCGTTTGGCGCGGCCTTTAACAGCTCTTGCGGGTGTCGTTTGTCGCATCCTCCCAGCCACATATTCTTCTCCTAGCTCATCCATCCGAGAGTTCTATCCAATAATGCTGGCTGGCTGAAGATGGATCGAGTGATGAATGAATGAATGGAAGAAGAAGCTTCTTACGAAAACTATAAGAGGACGTGTGTAAGAAAAGAAGGAGAGATCAAGCGAACCTCTGGAAAATTCCAAACATGATTGATCCTTGCTGCGTTTGAGTTGGCGTGCCTATCCATCACCTCGACAAAAATTTAAGTGAGGACAACAAGGAAAGAAGAATTGACGAATAGAACGTACGGTTGAATGTCTTGAGAGTTTTGCTCCAACGATGAAAGCTGCCGCTCAACAAACAGGGAATAAAGCTGCGTGCTGCGTGCTCAAATCGTCAGAGTTTGTCTGATGGGAAGAAGCTCGCGAATTCTGTTCATGCATGCCGAATGCTCTAGATAGATGCGGAATCCAAGGCTGAGAAGACGAAAGTTCGAAAGGTGATCTTGTAAAAGAATCTGTGGAAGAAGAGGTATGAGTAAATATCCAAGACCACGACAACGTACGTACGTATCACCGAAGATGGTCGATGTTTTGCCGTCGCTTTCCCAGTCAGAAGACGCTGTTAAAACAAACCAAAGAGAATATTTTATGCACCAATCAGTCCTGTCCTGATCACCAAACCCACGCTTGAGCATCGAAGAAGATTAAAAAATGTCCTACAACACACAGCAAACAAAAAACAAAGAAATGAGAATTTCGGTAGCTAACAAGACTCGAAAGCAACAACCAAAACCGACCTTGATTCTTCATCGTCAACATCTTGACTCGAAAAACAAAACTCTAGAACTTTCGAACTTGGACAAGCATCGCTAGGCCCATACCTGTGGATTCCACAAAACCAGCTTAGACCCGGTGCTTCTCAACTTAATATCACCTTACCAATGCCAGAACTCCACCTCCCAGAGCAGCTTCATCGCCATCCCAAACTACGTTAAAGGCTTTCCTGAATCCGACAATTATAAAGCTAATCTAAGGCTAGACCTCTGGTGGTCGAGTTTTTCCACTTTGTTCCACTTGCCGCAAACGTGAAGCAATTGGATCCACAGGAATTCCAATTCTTCCATTTCCTTCTGCGAAAAAGAAATACGTCAAGCAAAGATCAAACGTAAAATCAATGGACGTACCTTCACTAGTGCGCGAAGGCTCGAGAAGTCAAGAGATTGTTTCCTGGACAAAGAAAACTGGAGAAACACAATATACATATATAAGCCGACACGATTCACAGATATCATCTTTATACGCCTCAAAAAATGGTGTGAAGTGTTAGCATACTTAGCTACATAGAAACGCCGCATGGTCGATAAGACAGCTGAAGAGCTCACTGCTGCTTCTTCAGTGTCCAAAGTTGCACATCTGAACTAATTCCATGTCGTAATCCACGTACCTCGTCCAAAACTCCCGGTACTGGTTCATGGCTAGATCCAGCCACGGCTTCATATTCCCGTTGAAGTGAATCACCGCTGCGCTCCTGATCTTCTCCAAGCTGATGCTCGGGTTGTATCCCAGGCCCAGGACGTGCCACGATTTGTCCAGAGGCTTGGTCGTCTTGTAGAAGGTGATGAGCCCCGGCGGCAGGGTTCCAAGCTTCCAAAGACTGCGGTTCTCATTCTGCAAAGAACAAGCTGGGTACATTCAACGATATTTTTTTTTTTACCTTGGATTGCCAGTAATGATACTCTTCGGTGCACTTCTCTCGCCTCCAAGCATTCAAGTCGAAGAAATTCATCCCGTATGCCCAGCCACAAGCCTTGGGATTGAATCGGGACGCGATGAGAGGGTGCGAGAAGTTCATGTACTTGTCATATCTGTGGAAGGAACCAAAGCACGTCTCCACCGCTCCATTCACCTTCCCGTCCATGTCGATCTCCCACAGCCCTGTCAGATCCTTCTGCACCACCACGTCGTCGTCGAGGAAGAGTATCCTGTCCAGCTTGGGATACATCTCCGGCAAGTAGAAGCGGAGATGGTTGAGCATCGACAGATACTTCGGGTTGCGAAACTTCATATTGGTCGCGTCCTTGGTCGCGTTCTCCATCTTGTTCTCAAAGTAGAAGCGCTGCAAGTTGGCCGACTCGAGCTGCTTGAGCACCGGTACGTAGGACGAGTTGAGAAACTTGTAGTCCTCCACGGCCTTCACTTCGATGTGAGCTTTCTCCGGCTTTCTCATCGTAAACCACACTTTCATGGCTCCCAAGTTCATCTTATCCGTCACCACGTGAAATACGTGCTTCTCGGGCTCTCGAGCATGCTTCACGGCTGAGTTCACCACCACCGACGCCGCGATCACGTTGTCCGAAAAGATCGCATAGTGGAACAGCGATGGATCTTCCAGCTCGGGGGCAGGCTCCGGACCATCAACGTAGCGCTCCGGATGTGAAACTCTCTCCTCCATGAGCCTCATCGTCAGGCAATGCAAGCTCTTGGGCACTGACTTGGCAGCAATGAGGCTCGCGAAAGCTCCCTGCTTCTTGGCTCTCGTGAGCTGCTCGTTCACCTGGAAGATGGTGTCCTTAAGCTTCTGGATCTTGAGCTGGTTGTCAAAGAGCTCCTTGGAATCCATCATGAGTTGCCGCGTCACCCGCAATCTCTCCCTCAAATCCCTCTCGAAGGCCCTGAGAGCTTCCGGATCCACTGCGCCGCCATTGCTATCTATCAAACCCCGGTTCTCTGGCCTCGCCAGTAACTCCGTGTAGTTCCTGGCCTGATCCGTGAAGATTCTCACCTGTCTCGCCACATCAAGCTTGCCTCGCCTCGCGTACGCGGCGTAGGCATTCACCACCGCCAGCTGATCCTTCGCTTGCTTGACAAGACTCTCCGCCCTCGCCCGGAGTGGATCTTGTCTCGATCTGAGCGCCAAGATCGTGCGCTTCATGTAGAATCGCAAATGGCTGGGGTAGGCATCGCTCGCCTCGGCGCTCACCTGGATTCCACCACAGATTTGAGCGCGCTCCCCAGATTTTGCAAGAAAACGACAGGATCACTCACCGCATACGATGCCGGGGTCTCGCCGTAGATCAGCGCCCCGGTTGTGATGAAGAGAACCACCAGCATTGTTGGAACGATCGCTCGGTAGGCCAGAGGCTTGACTCTGTTCATCCGAAGCCCCCGCCCCGCCATTGCAGCTCCAAGCGCCGGAATCTCACCGAGGGAAGAATCTTGCGTCAATCCAAGCTACATCGGTGCGAGAAATATCGCCTGCCGCGGCAACGCTACTCGCGGCGCCAAGCAATGCTCTTGGACGCCATAGCCGCGTAACAGCGATCAACCTAGCGTTCGATACCTGGCAGCTAAAACATTAACTGACAAGGTCGCCAGTTCGAATACTGTAAAAAACAACATTTCCATTGCATCCAAGCCGTTCGAATCTAACGGTAGATGCCCAGAAAAGGCAATTGCTACCATGTCAAGGAACCTCTATTTCGCTGGCAAAGGAGCAAACGTTACTAAGCAGAGAATATGCGGCCGAGTTATGGGAATCAAACTCGGTCACTCTAGATGCCACCAATGCACCAGTGCGAATATCCCCTTGCGTCTTGGAAGCTCCAAGCAATGCCGTCCATTCCACTTCCATGGGATTGTACGGAAGGCTCTCCACCAGATCCATGGCATCTTTAATCTGACCAGCCCGTCCCAGCACGTCAACCACGCAGCAAAAGTGCATTGCCGAAGCTGGGATGCCATGGTCCCAGACCATACTGCCAAAACAGCTTCGGGCATCCTCCAGGCCACCGACATAGCTAATCCCGGCAAGGACCGAAGCAAATGTGGTCTGGTTCGGCCTGATTCCAAGGAGGTTCGACTGGCAAAGGAATCGAGATATCTGGAGCATATTCCCGGTTTGGGCATATACTTGTAAGACGGCATTGCAGCACAGTACGTTTTGATATGGCATTTTGTTGAAAAGATTGATTGCTTGACCTACATTTCCAGAATCACCCACAAGCAAGATCAAGATCGACCAGGAGAACTCATCGTGCTGAGGCATACTTGTAAAGACACTGAAAGATTCCTCGAGATTCTTGGTCCTGGCATATGCATCAAGAATAACATTCCACGAGTGTGTGCTGCGATATGGCATTTTGTCAAAGAGGTCTTTTGCTGTTGTTAGATTCATCGCATCTCTGTAAGCTTTGAGCATGGAGTTCCAGGCCATGGTGCTGTGCTGGGGAAAATACCCAAGAATCTTCTCTGCCACGTCGACACGCCCAGCGTGGGCATATGACATCAGCAGGGTATTCCACGTCACGCAATTCCTCTCTGGCATCTTTTCAAAGAGAAACCTCGCTTTTTCAAGATACCCAGAGCGGGCATATGCCGTAACAATGGATGTCCACGTCACCACTGAGTGTGCTGGCGATTTTTCGAATACCCCAAACGCTTCTTGGATCAGACCAAACTCTGCGAGAAACTGGAGCATCGCATTGACAGCAACAACGTCCCATTGGAGAATTGACGAGATGACGCTTTGACCCCGATCAAAATCACCGACAAGAGAAAATCCAGAAATCACGGACGTGCAACTCACTGCATTGTGTGCTGGCATTCTCTCAAACAAGTTTGCTGCTTCCTCAACGAGCTCCCAATCCACGTAGCCTTGCAAAAGTGTGTTCCATGAAACTATATCTCGATGGGACGCACTCTCAAATAGATCTCGAGCCTTGTCCAGGTTGCCATTCTGCAAAAACACCCAAATCAAAGCATTGCAGGTAATTTCGGAATTGAATTTTTCAAAATCCATGAAATCAAGCATATGCCCAGCTTGGGTATGTGCTGATACGATAGAATTCCAAGTGGCACTGTTCCAGGCAGGCATTCTAGTAAACGTATCTAGAGCCGATTCTAAATCCTTGTATGATTCAAAAAATGTGATTAGTGTGGTCCAAGAGTATATATTTCTTTCGCTCATTTGATCAAAAAAGGACTTTGCAGAAACAATATGCCCGTTTTGGGCATATGCAGTAAGCAAAATAGTTGTCGAGAAAACATTTGGTTCTTTAATGCTCTCAAAAGCGGCTTTTGCCTCTCGCATTTGGCCGCACTTTCCGTACATCTCCACCAAGAGATTTGCAACGAGACGATCATTCTCGTGATGCGTTCCTCGGATTTGGTCGTGGATCTGTTTGGCCAGGACGGGATTTCGCGCATTCCCGCAAGACTTCACCAGCTGGATGCAAGTTGACACATTCATGCTAGACAAAGCTGTCCAGAACACGAGAACACTGGTGTACGGTAGACCATCTTTCTCGAGCAGAGAATGCACGCAATCAGGCGTGCCAAGTCCAAGGCGATGTTCCTCCCGGGAAGTCCGTACCAGCTAGAGCTCGAGGAGGCAGAAAAGAAGCTACGATCGATCGAAGAGGTCACCGCTTACACCCAGATGCTCCGATCGTGTCGCGACTCGACCCGAGCGAGAGAAATCCACGCAGACATCACAAGATCCGAGCACGCCCACAACACATTCCTCGCCAATCTCACCGTGGAGATGTACGGCAAGTGCGCCGAGCTTGATCTCGCCCGCGAGGCGTTTGATCGGATCTTTCAGCCGAATCTTTACTCCGCGACCATCATGCTCGACGCATATGCCCGCAACGGGCATATGCTTCAAGCCCAGCGGATATTCGACGCCATGGAGGTTCGCAATGTGGTCGCCTGGACGGCCATGGTATCTGGATATTCTCGTTCAGGGCATCTTGCCCAAGCTAGGTGCGTGTTTGATAGAATGCCGTACAGGAATGTGGTCACGTGGAACGCCATTTTGGCGGCATATTCGGCGGACTCGGATCTTTTCGCGATGGAGTGCTTGTACGGTGAGATTCCAGAACCCGATATTTTCACTGGAAACATTATAATATCCGCATATGCCCAATCAGGGAATCTTGCATCTGTCGAAAAAACACTTGATACCATGAAAACAAGGGACGTATTTACGTGGAATGGATTAATCCTTGCGTGTAGCACTTCTTGGCACATCCAGGAAGCAAAGCGGATATTCGAGCTAATGCCAAAGAGGGATCTAGTATCGTATAATA
Source organism: Selaginella moellendorffii (assembly GCF_000143415.4). NCBI lineage: Eukaryota > Viridiplantae > Streptophyta > Lycopodiopsida > Selaginellales > Selaginellaceae > Selaginella > Selaginella moellendorffii. Next base: position 401,628 of record NW_003314342.1, read on the forward strand.
CCGTGCTTTCGGCATATGCCCTTTTTGGGCATCTTGACGAGATTCACGAGGTGTTTGTGACGATGCCAAGCCGGGACGTTGCCACGTGGACGGCCCTGATCGCGGCGTACGGGCAGGCCGGCTACGCGAGGGACGCATCTGAAGCGTTCAATCGCATGCCTGTGCACGACATCGTCGCGTCCAACGCTCTCCTTCATGCATTTGCCCAGAACGGGCATCTTGACGAGGGAGAAGCGTTCTTCAATCGCTCGAGGGATCGCAACGTCGCGACGATCAACACGATGATCTCGGCGTACGCGAGCAGGGGCCGTTTGATTCCGGCCAGGACGCTTTTCGAGGCGATGCATCATCGCGACATCGTGTCGTGGAACGCGATGATCAAGGGCAGCGCGCACAGCGGCGAGGGGCTGTGGGCGCTGGAGCTCTTCCGGGCGATGGAGCTGGAGGGATTTCGCGCGGACGAGACGACGATGGTGGGCGTGCTCATGGCGTGCGCTCGGGCGGGTCTCGTGGAAGACGCGCGGATCTACTTCGCGGCCATGGGCGAGGATCGGCGATTGCGCCGCCAGGAGGAGCACTACTGCTGCATGATCGATGCGCTGGGCCGATCCGGGCGCACTGGCGAGGCCGAGGAGCTCATCGATTCCATGCCATTCGAGCCGCGCGGAGTGGCGTGGTCGACGCTGCTGGCCGCGAGTAGAGCTCACGGCGATGCTCGCCGGGCGGATCGAGCAACGCGATGCCTGGCGAAGCTAGAGAGCGCGGATTCCAGCCCCGCGGTAATCGATCGAATCGAGGAAGTGCCACTCCCGCCCAAGAAGCTCTAGAAGTTCTAGGCTAGGGTTTATGGGCCAATGGATTATAGCCTCGCGGCGCCAAAGCTCTTGGTCAGCGATCTCGCAAGGGCGAGCACGGGCGCTAGCGCGGCAAGATCTCCCATCACCACCATTGGAGCTCTTCGATTTCAGCGTGTCTGGATCCAGGTAGTTCCCCATGGATGAATCGCGATGCTAGAATCGATTTCCAGGGCGTGATCGTAGATTGGAGAGGAAATTCCTTGGCTCTCGACGATGGCAGCGCGATTGTGGAGCTACATTTCCCGGATGCCGAGGATAAGCGCTCGTCAAAACCTGGTGAGCTTGTTCTACGTGCTCTTGGAGTTTTACTTGGATTTTTTTTACCAGGCATGTACATGCTCATAGCCGGGGCTTACAATCCAGCAGAGAAGAAGATCACGGTAAGTTCTCTCTCTCTCTCTCTCTCTCTCTCTCTCTCTCTCGGAGGTAATGTGATCTATCTCCTTGAGTTTTCTCGAATCGTTTTGATCATCTCTCTCTCGATCGATATCGATCTAAACTTTGTCTTCCAGGTTCACAAGCTCGTGGATCTCTCCTCCTCGCCCAACGCCGAGTCCTTCTGGAGCTTCGAAGTGATCGAAGCATACCATATGTTTTATAAAAGCCAAATGGACGAACCAACCTGAAGAACACCAAGAAAAGAAGAAGGTGCGTTATCTTTTACAGAGGCCTATCTTTTACAGAGGCCTGCTGGCGGATTGAAGTTATCAATCTTTCGATCTATATACTTCCGATGATCGCTGCGAAACAGAAAGAAGACGATCAATAGAAATCAAATCAGTGAAGCAAACAAAGCCCTTACCTTTAGTGATCGTATAAGCACTCATTGCTTGAGCAATGCCGTGCTCTTCTTGCGTACTCGCTCCGCGTGTGATGTTGCTGTAATCGCGCACTCCACTATGCCCGCGCATTCGGCCACTTCTTCTTCGTCTTCTTCATCTTCCTTTTCATCTTGTGCTTCGTCTGGAAGATCTTTGAGCTTTGTGGAGTGAGGGGAATGGAGGTTGCCGCGAACTTGGCAGGCCTTCATCGTCTTGCAGTGCTCCCATTCGTCTTCTCGGATGTTGACAAACACGTCATAGAGATTATCTGGATAAGGATTTTCCGCGGTGATTAGCGATAGAAAAACCAAAGTGGTAGACTTGATAAGTACCGACTCTTGGCCGTCGTGTTTCAGGAAGCCTGTCTGTTTGGAACTCGTCTGGGAACAGGACGCGATTTTTAGAGACCTGGACAGTTTTGAGACTTTGTCTACTTACCAAACATGTAAAGGTCGCCTTTCGTGTAGTAATCCACGGCAACCTGTGGAGCGGGAAGCTTCTTTAGCTCCTCTGCGCAAACGAAAGACAGCATTGGGATTATTTTGGAAAACTGTGAAGTTTTTCTTGACAGTACCTCCATGGGCCTTGATGAACTTGTCGTAAGTTGAGAACGCGTGTTTCTCCACGCATTCGGAGAAGTGATCTGCCATGCAAGTCAGTTCTAGCTAAAAATTCACGTCTAGATTCTTACATGCCATGCGTGGACTGATGGTGTACATAAGCGAAGTGAGGAAGTAGTAAGCTACGGCGATGTGTTGAGCGAGGAAGCGATCAAACCATCGCTCATCTCCACCCAAAGCCTGGATGAATCTCAAAGAAAGAATGGTGATTTTAAGCAAAACTAAAACGCGAGAAAAGATCTTACCTCCATGACGAGTAAGTGATGGAGCTCATTCCAGCTCTCAGCGAAATGTACTTTGAGATAGTCTGCTCGTCTCCACCACCCGAAACTCTCATACATGTGAAGAACAGACACAAAAGCTAGGAAACTTATCATCAGAAAGAGAGGGAAAAAAGCCACGAAAAAATAAAATACCGAAGTAAGGAACTCTTGCGATTGTTTCGAGAACGTAAAATCTTGCGTAGTCCCGGTCAGCATACAGTCGATCTAAGATTGCTATTACAAAATCCTGAAGAAAAGGAACGATCGATCACTAGAAGAAAATAAATCGGGACATCGGAGGAGTTTTAGTACCGTAGCGAACAGATTGAAACCTTGCTCCACCCGAATGATCCACGACTCGGGCTTGTCGGAGCTAGATGAGCTCGAGCTGCTCGCCAATCGAGCTTCTTCCTGTTGTTCTTCATTCCCTGGCAAAGATTCTGGCTCCTGCGATGCTGGCGCTGGCGAATTTGGCTTCTCTGTCAGCAATGTTGCCGAAATTCTTGCCGATTTCCTGCGATTGAGCGTGAGAGAGGGAAATATTACACGGAAGAACACAACCTCTTGCCGGCGATGAGCAAGGGAGAACTTCCCCGAGCTGGACGAAGCTGCGAGACGCCAGAAGAAGATCGTCCCAGCGCGAATGTGGCGCTAGACGCAGCGGCGGCAGTGGCGGCCATCGCCGCTTTGCGACGAAGAGAACAAACTTGATCTTCCAAGAAGGAATATGCAAAGATATTTTTTTTAGGGTTCTAGCGATGGACAAGACAATGGCGAGAGCCAAGCATGCGAGCTCTCGGCGGGGGCGACGCCGATTCTCGAGGGGCCATCGCAGCGTTCCCGGCGAATCGCAGCCTCTGGTGAGTCCGAGCGCCTGGGTTGGGTACGAGGATGTTCTTCCGCTGGAAGGAATCGTCGATGACGACGAGCAAGGGACGAAATCTAGGAGCCAGGGGCTGGATTACGCGGAGCTTCTAGCACAGGATCCAGTGATCGGCACTGGAGACTTCTCAGGAGGTAGCAAAGAAAATATTTCTTTGTAGCTCGCTGCAAGACTGGGTTGTGTTTCTTTCCAGTGTTTTCTCGTGGATTGGATCCTTTCGAGGACGCATTCGCGGACCTCTACGCGTTCGACGATCCGGAAACCAGCACGGTATTCTTTTCCTTTCTAGTTTGATTGAAGAGACCATTGCTCTTCCAGGCTCCGTTTCTTTCTTTGGATTTAGAGCTCCTTGGCCAGCGCCTTGCCAAAGTGAGCTTGAAAAAAAGGCTCTTTCTCGACGATGAGACGCTGCCTTCCGAGCTGGTACGCTAGTTCTTTGCTTCTTTTCTTTTTCTTAGTGTTTGATCTGACCGCCATTCTTGTAGCTCGTCTCGGACGAAGAGGACACGAGTCCTAGAGACGGTGGTGACGTTCAAGAACAGGGAGCTACTTCTTCGCGGATTGACAAAGTCGATTCTCGGACAATGGATTTTCAACGGGAGAACGTAGAAGGTACGAGAACTGAGGTCGAGGACGTCAAGAAATGGCTCGACACCGCATTGCAAGATCCCGAGAACGGCAGAGCCTTGTCGTTCAAAGACACGGTCACAGAGCAATCTTTTGTCCCGCAACGAGATGAAAGAGAGGCCGAACTGGATGCGCTGCTCGACTTGCTGGACAACGTCGCCATAGAAGATAAAGAAGATGGTGTCAAGCTTGGCAAAGTCAGTGGTGGTGGCCTAGAGTTTCAGCTGGATGGGGATGAGCAAAGCTCCACTTTCATGTCGCAGAAAGATCTCGAGACTTTGCTGTGGTCTCCTCCCGAGCATGCGAAGCCCGATCCCTCCACCAGCGTATCATCTTTGGAGACGGAAAAGCGTGGGGTGACACCACCAGCTTTGGAAGAAGATTTCGACGCTTGGCTCGACTCGTTCGACTAAGACGAGGTAGAATTTCTCACTTTCATGTTCTCTAGTATGTTAACTTCACTGTACAGGAAAGCTGATGTACACTTCGCGTTTCTTTTCGTCTTTCTAGAAGATGGAGTCGTATTCTTCCGGAAAAGAGCTCCTCAGGATGGCGATCTGGCCGTCTTTCTCGAGGATCTCTTCTTCCAGCTGCTGGACCTTCCACCTCATGTCCCCGGAGCTCTGGAGCATGCTGAAAACATCGTCGCAACTCTTGGTTCCTCGTCCAGCTTTGGTGTCGAGCCCCTCGAGCAGTCTCAGATCGTCCTCGATTTCCTGCGCCTCCATCTTCGTCAGCTTGATCCGGAGATCGTGGACGACCACCCTCAACTGGTGGATCTCGTCGTCTTTCTTGGCGGCCTCGAGCTCGGAGGTTCTGAGCTTTGCTCGTAGCTGCTCGGCTTCCTCAGCGTTCTTGTCCTGGATTTCAATGGTGGACGAGAGCTGCGAGCTCAATCTTGAGAGCTCGTACTCGGTGTCTGCTAGCTTTGTACGCAGGGGATCGGATTCTAAGTTAAGATCGTCCTTCTCTTTAAGTTTCTCGGTGGCCTGCGTGACTGCTGCTGCCAGCCTCCCGTTTTCTTCTTGGAGAGCTTTGATTTGCGCAGAGTTTGACGCGACCTGTAAAACGAAAACTCACTTTAGAGCTTGGATCATACAAAGGCACCTCTGCTTCTTTCCCTTGAGCAAAGACTAAAAGCTCGTCGTTGATCCCGACTAGCTCGTCTATCCGTTGCTTTTGATCATTCGCGTCTCGCTTGAATTCGTGCACCCGCTTGACAAGCTCGTACTTTTCAAGCAGAGCTTCATCCGCTTCCTTCTGTATCCCACACATTTTCTTTTTTACCTCTTGAACTTCCGAGTCTTTGCCGCTCACAGCGTCTTCCAGCACCGCTACTTTTGACTCGCTCTTTTTCAAGTCTTCTGCCAGAGTCGCCCCTTTGCATACGCTCTTTGTCAAGTCTTCTTTCAATTGCATTATCGTTTTCTCTAACAATTGTATCTGTCAGGCAAAAAAGAGGTGTGAGAACAAGCTTATCGAAAAGCATGAAACTCACGTCGCCTTTGCTTTCTTCCACCTCGGCCTCCAGCGATGTCTTCAGATCAGTGCAGTGAAGTCGAAGTAGCGAAAGTGCCGTCTCGGTTTTGGACATTTCACTCGCTAGCTGCTGGTTTACTTCCTCGGCGTGGTGGAGAGCTTTTTCTTTTGCCTTGACTTCTTCAGAAAGCTCTGAAACCTTGAACTCGTTCCCTGCGTTGTGTCTGTTAGTCGCATCCTGTTTTTCCTGTGAAAAGTGAAAAAACAGAATAAGAAACCGGAAACACGCAGGAATAACTTCAGACCTCTTCAATGTCACAGTTTAAGTCATTGACATGATTTCCTATTTGCTTCAAAATCGTCACGTAGTGCTCTCGCAGATGTTTCACGTCATGCTGTTCTTTGTCACAGTCGCCAAAACTGAGATTTTCAAGCTTTTCTTTATGCTCTTGACAAACCACGCTAAGATTCTGCACAGCTGTTTCGAGGTCGCGCAGTTCACCTGATTTGAAACAGTGTAGAAAAACGAGATGGCTAAAAAAGAGCAGATGTCACCTTGTTCTCCTGCCACAAAGGATTTCTCCAAGTTACGATGATCCGGTTTCTCGAGTGAATAATCCTTGTCTGCATCCTTATGGCTTGAACTTGTTCTATATCGGTCATGATCGCTGTAATGTCTTTGTTCTTCATAAACAGGAGATAAATAAACGTTGGAATAACCATTGGGAGCACAGGACGAATTGTTTCTTTTCGATTTTTGTTCTGGTTGATCGTCGCAACTAGCTGGCCTCTCGTAGCCACAAGATTGGAAGGCCAAGTCATTTTTTGTTTCCGGAGTCGGCTTTCTAACCTCCGGTTTATTGACGAGTCCCGTTTTGTTTCCGCTCTGTTCTGTTGAGCAACCGTTGTCGAGAACAGACTCAATTGCTTTGGTAACTTTTACGAACATCTCCTCTTTCAACTTCTTGTCCAGAAGCTTGCTGAAATTTCGTAAGAGATCATTGAGATCGTTTTCAGCATCATTAGAACGGCCTTCCATGACCGTCTTACTTTCAAGACTCTCAGAGCCTTTTGATACATTTTCGAAGGCCTGAAATCCACACACTTTGTTAGAAAATAGCAGAGAGCTTTCACTTGTACCTTGCCGGAGCTTTTTCGGGAATCACAGCTCCTAGGAGTATCGTCGCCTGAGGGCGTCTGTAAAATAACATAGATTAAATTTTGACTTTCTTGTCATACTTAGTACCTCAGGTCGATCATGAACATGATTCTTCTCTTCTTTCGTTGTTGAACGCGGTGTTTCATGTTTTTCTTCCTGCATTTCCTCGGAAAGTGCTCTGTACTTTTTTTGAACACTTAGCAGCTGATTCCGGTACGCGTCCCCTTTCATCTTTTCATGTGCCAGCAACTGTTGAAGTCTCAAAGTTTCCTTTTTTGTTTCCTCTTCATTAAGATTAACGCTATGAACCCGCGGTTGTGCCTCTAAAGCCTAAGAATGGACAACAAAACTCAGAACTAGCGTAAAATGACAACAGGAAAACTTTAGAAACCTGAGGGAGGTGTTCAAGCCTTGCGTTGTCCTCGACAAAGAGATTGTTCTCCCGAACATTCATCCGACTGATTGCTAGTTCTGCTCTTGGAATCGACCGTCTCATCACGAACTGACCAGCACCAAGTTGCTCGTGGTTTATTCTGCAAGTCTGTCCAACTCAAAGATTAAATCAGAATCAACAATAAAGTAAACCTAGAAAACATACCGGTGAAGGGCTGTTTCTAAAGTTGTGCTCCGGAATGCTGGGTTCGTCATAGTCTGAGCGCGAGCAGGTGTCTACTCTGGATTCACAGCTCCAATCCGGACGTGAACCTATCGTCGGATTCTGCTGTTCGCTAGAGTGTTTCTTCCGCTTGACACTCGTCGCTACTCGCTCGGTCTTGGACGACGACATGTAGTAGTGACTTCCATAGTCGGTCTCTGTGCCAGAATTTACGTCCCACTCCTGTAGTAGAACCGGGTTCCCTCTGCTAGGCGGCACGTACCCCAAGGTGCCGGTGTTATAGTTCGTATCCGCGTAAGCAAGAGATTCCATATCCCTTCTTAAGATCATCTCCTGATGGCAGCTATTCTCCTCTACAAAGAACTCTGCCTTTGGAGCATCCAGAAGTGCCTCACTTTTTTTCGAGCTCTTGTCTATGTCTGCTAAGTTTCTGGAGCCTGGCTTGTCCATGTAGTGGTGGTGGTGGTGATGTAAATGGAGCTCCAGTGGTCTGGAGTACTGAGCTTCAAGATTCTAATCACAAAAAGAAAGTGATTGAGAATGACACAAAAGAAAGAATAAAGCTTACCTTTTGCCAAACATGCTGGTTGTATTTTATCTCGTGTGGATCGAATCCGAGGTACAAACAAGCCGCGACTTGAGCTTGTTGTGCCAGATCGAGCGTTTGCTTTCTGGAAGCGCAGCGTTCTCATGAGCGATCTAAGCAAAATTTCGATTCTAGAAAATCAAAAGATACCTCATTTCGGGACGAGCCCGCTCCGTGACGCGATCATCACTGCGCAATGGCGCCAGGGAATTCTCGATGTGCTCGCGTATCGCGAGCGCAGCATACCTGGCGCATTGTCGGAGACGATCGATCGCTGCGAAAAGGGAGCCAGGATTCTTGGCTCTTTTGCCCTAAAGATCCGACGATGCATTCGCGCTCTCACATCGTAGCTGCTCGTTGCTGTGACCGTTAGTGCCGATCCGACGGCTCTGGGTTTTAGGGTTTATGGCTATGGCGCTGGCGATGCGCTGTAATATTCGCCGTCGCCTCGCCCTCGCTGCCGCTCGCTTCTTCTCCGTAGTCAAGGAATCAAGCGCTAATGAATCAAGCGCCACGGCGGAGAGCACGGCAATACCGTCGCTCTCAATCGATCGCAGTGGATTGCACGTCCCTGAAGGTATGATCTTGTTTCTCCAAAAATGTGGGATCGATGTGGATTCCAGATTATCAATCGCCGCAAATCGCCGAGACTGACATGGAGAAGCAGCTGAAATCGATAATTACGGTGAGTTCTTCTATTCACTTTCATATGTTTCCTTTTTGTTTTCTTCTTTCATGATTTTGGCTTGCTAGTTTCGTGGAGGACCGATCACTGTGGCCGAGTATATGGAGGAGGTTCTTACAAATCCTTCCGCCGGCTACTACTTACACCAGGAAGTCTTTGGAGCGGCTGGAAGTTTTATCACATCACCAGACGTGAGCCAGATGTTTGGCGAGGTATTGGAAAGATTTTCTTTGCCTTGCACGGTGATCAAAGCCAAGTTTTTCTCGTCTAGATGATTGGAATCTGGAGCGTGAGTCTTTGGGAGAAAATGGGAAAGCCCAGGAAACTCCAACTTGTAGAACTAGGACCGGGTCGAGGTACGCTCATGCAGGACTTGTTACGGGTACTAGCTTACTTCTTTAAGGTCCACATTTTGTTTCTAATTTTTTTTCTTTTCGTGTGCTTGCCGCAGAGCACTCTTACATTTAAAGACTTCTCCAAGGCGTTATCAATCCACTTTGTCGAATGCAGCCCAGCCCTTCGTAAGCAGCAGCGGAGAGCATTGCAATGCCCCGGCGAGGAAAAGAAACATGAGGGTGGCGATCGACCGGCTGTTGAGAACAGCCGAAGCCAGAGATTTGAAACCAATGTGTCGTGGTATTTGGATCTAAAGGACGTTCCTCGAGGAGGTTAGTTTCCTTTTGTTCTGTTTTCTTTCGTTGTTTCAAATATGCTTCATCGGTGGATGCAGTTCCGACCATTATAATTGCGCAGGAATTTTTTGATGCTCTACCAATACACCAGTTCCAGGTGAGTCAGGCACGGAACTGCACCGATATAGTTTTTCTGAGCATCGACTTTCACAGAAAACGCCTGTTGGCTGGTGTGAGAAGCTCATTGATGTGGATTCCAGGCAAGCGAATCGTTTTCCTTCACTTGAATGTTCTATTTTAACAAATGTTTTGTTTCCAGTGGAGCATTCCGGTTTGTTTTGTCTTCGCAGCCTACTGCAGCCACTCTACTGTATCTTAAAAAGCGGCTTAACTGGATTACTGCCGTGGAGGAAGAAAGTATACATCACATAGAAGTGTGTCCGAAAGCGCTGCAAGTAAGCCAGGAAATCGCGAAGCGCGTAGCCGAAGACTCGGGTGGTGGGATTATCATCGACTATGGCAAAGACGAGCCTGTTACGGACAGTTTCCAGGTTTGTTTGTTCCCTTTATTTTGTAGAGCTCTCCAGTTGCTTACCTCGAGTAAAACTCAGGCCATAAGGAATCACGAGTTCGTCAATGTTTTGGATAAGCCAGGAACAGCAGACCTCAGTGCTCATGTCGACTTTGCAGCCATCAAAAGGATGGTCGCTGAAACAGCAAGCCGTAAGTCCTTGCAAGCTTTTCTAGACTTTCTAATGCCTTCAACTCTTTTTGCAGCCACGGTATCAACTTATGGCCCAATTTTCCAGCAGGAGTTCCTTGCAATGCTCGGGATAAACGTCCGGCTGGAAGCTCTCGTCAAAGATGCTAGCGATGAGCAGGGCGAGAAACTCCAGTTGGGATACTGGAGACTGGTTGGAGAAGGACCTCCTCCATGGCTGTCCGAGGGAGACGACGGCTACAAAATCCAGGGCATGGGTAAGCACTATCGAGTTCTCGCGATCGCGGACAGTAAACTTGGAGCACCAGCGTGCTTCCGGCAGTGATTTCTAAATTTGAAGAGAGCAATGACAAGAAGAAACTCGAGATCATCACATGCCTGTGGAGAGACCATTGTGAAACTTTGCTATGTAGCTTCTTCACTTGCGAGAGATTTTGGAGAACGGGTAATAACGTCGAGCCAAGCACTTCCGTACCTGCTGTGTTTAGTGTCGGATTTATAGAAAACTTATATATATATATATATATATATATATATTAACATCAAAAGGTAAATACACTAATTATAATAGTGCAGCATATGAATTGGGATCTTCATATATATGAATTGTGCAATTGAGATTGAATCTGGTTTATCTATTCTTGTATATAATTTGTCTCAATCAATATATTTATTCTCATATCTTGAGCACTCATAAAACATAAAAGAAAATATATTTTAAAATTCTAAGTTGTTTAATGTTTTAAAATAAAATATATTAAATATATTTTTAAAATCTATATTAAGTTATAAAGAAAAGAATTCAACATGATATGTATTATTTCTAATATAATTTCCCATAAATGCCCAATTTTGCCATCCATACCAACCACTTGTTTCAAATATACCACTACCCTTAAATGTTACACCAACAAAAAAAATATCATGTAAGAAAAGTTCAAACTCATTATAAAGTTTATTTTTATCAAAACTTCTGATTTTGAAATTGTTATATGCCTGTGATAATACGATATTCCCATATGTATTATACTTTGTTAATGCTTGAATCATATCAGACTTCCAGTCATAATCATCTAAACTCTGATTTTTATTATTACTTATTATCTTTTTAGGAAGATCATATTTTTAAAAAAATTCTTATCTGAGAGATAAATAGATGATAAAGATCTTTGGTAGGTAAAATTAATTCTTAAAAAGATACATAATATAAAAATAACTAATAACTTCATTCTTAATCTGTTTCAAGTGTATCACTCTAGATGTTTAATCATAAACACTATCACTCTCTAATGCTCATCCTATTTATCCTATGCAAGGATGCATTGATAAGCTAGAGAGAGTTAGCAATAATTCAACCTAAATATTGAAAAATGTCAAAGTTGTCATTTTCTTGTTTCGCCAAATTAAAATAGAAAATAATATGTAAGTATTATTGTTTGCCAATTCCAAAGATGAATTATAATGATCCTATAACAACGAAATGCTTGTTTTTTATAGTAAACCTTAATTTAATGCCTCCTAAGTTTATAGATTTTAAACTTAAACTATGTAAATCTTGTTATTGTCCTGTTCCTCCAAATTAAAACAGAAAATAATATGTAAGTATTATTGTCTGCTAAACCCAAAGGTGAATTATAATGATCATTAGCACGCCCAGCAAATGCTGGGCTGTGCAAAAACTTCTGTCATGATGCAAATGGTGTGTATATAAATGGTGTATGCATTATCAGATTTAATTTTTTGACAGTAAACTATACTAACACTTAATAAAATTATTAATCAAACCCATATTATCTGAGAGAGAGCACGGGCAAATTATTTCCGGACAGAGAAGAAAGAACCTGGCTTGGACAGCATTTGGGCATGGCACTACCCTATGTCATTTCTTTGGGTCCATAGCTCACTCCAGACACTAACTATTGTAGTGGAAAGAGGCTTTCAAGCTATAGAACAGAAGTTTTTTGGGACAGAGTTTAACAATGATAGTGTACATTCTTTAAACACTTGAAATAAAAAAAGCTCGACACTCATAGAAGACTTTAGAGTCCAAATGTGAAATCTTGTTTGCAATTTTCTTTCCCAGCTTCAAGGCCTGATGTCTAGCCTTTATTTCAAAGAGCAGAACCTCAGTGGCGGTGGTGATAACCAAGTTCCGCCAGCCACCGTCACTGCCAAGGTGAGAAGAAGAAGACACAGCTCCATCTCCAGCAGTGAATGACGTGGGAAACCGAGCAGTGCCTGGTGTGAGCATGATAATCCAGCTCCCCATTCCAAAGATTCCCATGTAGCGCGAGACGCACCACCACCACATATCAATCATACCCTGGACAGACAAACATGAGAAGAAAAGCATTACAGCTGCGACAGCCCAGCTGTAGGAAAAGAGAATCTCCCAAAGTTGAAAATTTTTTCTTCTCCCACTCAGGAGGTAGAAAACTTTGTGACTGTTTGATATGGAATTGCTCTTGTTTTGTATGGAGATGATAAGATTACTGGATCACAGCATTCAGCTCAGCCAGAGAACAAGACGTTGGACCCAAACTGGACGAGCTCTTTCATCACATCAAGAATAGGGAGATCTTACCTCACATAGCATTTCGTGCACTCCATCAATGCTCCCAAGCCCACAAGATCTCTGACTACCCACATTCCCGCTCAATCTCACCAATCATATAAATATAGTCCCATGCTCAAGTTGAACAAAGCCCTTAGACACTTCTCATATCAGCTTGATTTTTCCTGCAACCATGTTTACTGAGGTTAGCTCAAGCCTTGGATCCAATGCCCAACGACTTTATTGGTTTATATTAAATTTTAACTTAATAACTCTTAAGTTCTGAATGTCAAAGTACTATCCAATTTGGATAGGATCCATACTTCTATATCAGTAGAGCTTATTAATGTACCTATTCTTATATCCCAACAAGAACTTCTGATTTTCTTTATAGACTATTATCATTTAAAATTTTGTAACTTCTTAATCAAATTAAGTTAATAATCAGGAAAAACTATCAGCAGCTCAAAAGGCAAATGCAAGTAAAATATCTTCCATAAAGTTTAAGAAATAATACTACTCAATTTTAGAAAATATGTTTTAGTGTCTATAGTGCTTTAAATGGTAACTTTTTTTTTCTTAACATTTTATGTAAAGTTATATAGGAAAGAATTCAACATGGTATGTATTATTTCTAATATAATTTCCATTAAATGCTCAATTTTGCCATCCATATCAACAATTTGTTTCAAATATTCCATAACCTTTAAATGTTACACCAAGAAAAAAGAATTCATGCAAGAAAAGTCCAAATTCATTATAAAGATTATTTTAATCAAAACTTCTGATTTTGAAATCTTTATATGCATATGCTAAGAGGATATTCCCATATGTATTATACTTTGTTAATGCTTGAATCATATCAGACTTCCATTCATAATCATCTAAACTATGACTTTTATTATTACCTATGGTCTTGTTATGAGGATAATATTTAAAAATCAAATTCTTATCTGAGAGATAAATAGATGATAAAGATCTTTCATAGGTAGAATCAATCTTTAAGAAGACACATAATATAAAAATAACTAATAACTTCATCCTTAATCCATGCTTAAGTGTATGTAACTCTAGATGTATAATAATTACAAAGACAATAACTCTCCAATGCTCATCCTATTTATCTGAGTTTTGAATGCAAGAATGCATTGACAGAAATATAACTAGAGAGAGTTAGCAATAATTCAACTTAAATTATAAAGCTTAAATGATGTCAAATTTGTCATTGTCTTGTTCCTCTGAAATTAAATAGAAAATAATATATAAGTATTACTATCTGCCAAATCCAAAGGTGAATTATAATGATCATTTTGCACTTTTGATTTTTGTATATATTAAACCTTAACTTAATGCCTCTTAAATTTATAGATATTTTAAACTTAAATGATGTAAAAGTTATCATTAAAAAGTTAAATAATATGTAAGTATTATTATCTGCCAAAGATGAATTATAATGATCATTTTGTGCCTTTGATGACAAGGTGCTAATGCTAATGCCTGTAAAGTTCTAAATGTCCACCAGCCAGACTTACTATATCTAATTAAGGCTTTTCATTTTTTAAGAGGGAAGATTATAAATGTGTGTGTGTGTGTCTCTCTCTCTCTCTCTCTCTCTCTCTCTCTCTCTCTCTATATATATATATATTCCAGAACTTATTAAGTATTTCTAAATGGAAAATAATTTTTTCCATGACAAATGTGGATGTTATTATTTACAGATGGTTAGACTGATTTTAAAAGTTCTTAATCCTATGAAGTTCATAACCAAGCAAAACTATCAATTTGTATTGCAATTCAAAAGGTAAATACAGTGAATGTTTCATAAAATTCGAGAAAGAATATTACTAAATTTTAGAAAACTTAAATGAAAAATAAAGAAAACATGTTTAAGATGGTGAAATAAATTTTAATTTTAATTAAAAAATTGTATAAAACTGCACAGCGGCTGCGTCGAAAGCAAATACCTAGCTATCTCTGTACACCTCTGGCTTGTGGCCTTGCCAAAACCAGTTTGCTCTATACTTACAGTTACGGGACTTGGCCTCCGTGTTAAGTATGAGATTGACGAGTATGGGCTCTTGCGTCGGATTGACTATGTTGATCCACATCTTTTCCTTGACTCCTATTTGCACCATTTCGAATGACAGCGCCTGTCCAGGAATTAATGTTGGCTCGTTTTGATTTGCAGCCAAACCCGGCTTTTCGGATATCTCGCTGTCTCAACAACGTACGTACAAAGTTGGCCGCTGGCTTATTTGAGTTTTAAGCTGCTAGCTTCAGAGTTACCTTGAGGAGTGCTTCCACCATTCTAAGTGCCATCAAATCGTTGGTTTGTACCCAACTTCCTGCTTCATTGTCCTGCTTTGCAGCCTTGGTCACTTATGCTGCAGCTACTGACGATTCTTTTTCGCAAGTCCCTGACAGTTCCACGTTAGGATTGAGAGCGTAGTCATGGAGCAACGTATTTCCAGGAGAATACCGTGTTATCCACGGATCGTCCAGCCTCTCCGGTGAAACTAGCATTCCGTGCGAAGCATACTTTTCGTCCTTGTTTTCGAGAGAATTGCCGAGGGGAAACCATTTGCGAAGCAGCTGGAGACTTTATCCGTTGGTGACGACTCATCAGTTGCCGACGAGCAGAGGGCTTTCTTGTGAGAATCTCCAGGCCAGACATGCAGTTCCGTAATTTCGATGGCCTCTTCGTCCGGGTTGTAGAAACTTAATGTTCTCTGGATGAGCTTGCCTTGGACTGCTTCAGTATCTTCCAAGCTCGTAGCCTGATGAGAATTTCCGACAGCTTCGCCAATCACCAGCGTTTCGAGGCCTCCAGCACTGGTCTGGAAGAGGATCTTCCCGCTGGCTATTCCAGTCTTCCGGGGCAAGAACACAACTGCCACTGTCAGATTCTCGCCGGGAGCTACGACGCTTTTCTCGTCAAGAGCTTGGATAAAAAACTGCTTGTCTGTGCTGGTAGCCTGAAGAATTTTGATCCAGGAGCTGTTGTCAGTGTTCAGTATCGTCAGAAACTTTATCGACGGAGAGAAGAGGGCCTGCTGATTAAACTCCAGACTTCTGGGAACGACTGCGGCGTTGTCATTCCGCTGCTCCTCCAGAGCTAAAACTTGACACTCTTGCTGCGTCGGTGAGGCATACTGAAGAAATGATGCCAGCTCTGGAGGTTCCTGCTGCTGCTCTACTGAAGTGGTGCTACTGCTCTCTCCTGAGAATTGTCTGCACACGTGATGGCAGCATCCAATTGTGATGCACACTTGCATCTGGACCTGTTTATTACGGTTGCAGAAGAGAAAGAAGTCCCTGCTCCTCTGTCGAAGATCTTGTGCTCTGCCTGCAGGGGAACCGGGCTCTGCACAAGAAGTAGCAGCAGCAGCAAAAACAGGTGTACAGTAGACATTCTTTTCGGGAAATCTGGCTTCTCAACCTGAAACAAAAAGATTTGTAGATTCAGGACGAGCAGCACGACACGCAGACGCGGATTAAGAGAAAGACGGTGGTTGGTACTGCAAACTAAACTCTGAGAAAAATTCACGGGCAGGTGCAATGCATCTAATGTGATGACTCGTACTGGAGGGGATCTTATACAAAAGAATTGATCAGGCAGGCCAAGAAAAAAATCAACAAAAATGCCGCTCGAGGTACATGCAAACTCAGTTGACATTGTTAGAGTATGAGGAAAACTAGAGACTAGAACATGCTGCTGCCATCATACCTTACTGGTGGCTTACAACACGTACATCCAGCGCTCCAATTCTATAAGAACCACGATTAGAGAGGTACTGGAAAACGAAGAAAAAAAACTCAACTAAACCGGAGGAGGCGGCCGGCGAGGACCTGTTAGCTGTAACAATCCCAAAACGAAGCTGCTCAAACTGACAAGCCTGTCGGTAATGAAATACGGTTTGAAGTTTATTCCCTGTCATCCTGATGAAAGCCGAGCATCATCCACCACTAGTCATCGATTGGATCAGCAACTCGTTTTTCCTTCCGAGTAGAGAGCGAAGGGACCAGCTGCTTTTAGGAGTCTTAGGACTGACGTGAGAACAGGAGACTTGCAACCTGCGATGCAAAGATTTCAAAAGAACAATTAGAAACGCCTCCACGCATTTCAACCTCGATTTGGCTTTTGCTACGGAACATACAAAAGTGTTTTTCAACCTGTAAAACAAAAGCACAAAGTAAAACCGGCTTCAAAGAACTCTAGCGTTTCAACCTCGATAGGATGTTGCTCTCACTTACGGCACTTGCTAAAAGTTAAGAAGAAGATGTCACCTTTGTTGAAAGGTAGGAGAGGTTACTTGGCCTTCTTTCACATTATTCGATCAGTCAAAATAGTTGCTGGGAAACGCGAATGGCCACCACTGGCCCGCCGACCCCAGCATGCATGGCATAGAACTTGACTTGCAAACCTGCACAAGTGTAGTTTTAATTCTCTACAACATCATAAAAGTCTTTTGCTATACGCACCGCCATTCTTTAGAAGATTGGTACATCCAGCCGCACCGAAGGGAGAGACGCGGCTGGTCGGTTGATAGTTCCCGTTCTCCGCGGTCCATGATTTGAAATTGAGAATGCCTGTGGCCCGCAGTAAACATCTGACAAAGAAAAAAAGAAAAGAAAGGATACCTGAATTGGCAGTGTCTTTGTCGATCAAGCGCTTGTAATCGAACACTGCTCCAGCTGCGACGTCACAGTTTTCACGGATGTTCCTGACTCCGATTTCTTTAAAGGACCATGTTCTGTTCTGGTACTCTTCGTGCAGGAACAACTCCCAGTTGCGAAAGTCCAGTGTCTGCATTGTCCCTGCAAACAAGGCTTAGCTCATCTACGAAGATAATGAAAATGTAAGTATTCTCCCAAACCAGGGCATGCAGGCAAGTTACAAACGGGGCAGCACATCATATGAAGATCTAGAGGGAAAAAAAAAAAAAAAACGGCAAAATGAAAGCGTCGTAAGAATAGATGAAGGGAACCTTGAACTGAAGCAAACCTGCGATCCAGATGCCAGGGAGCACGTTTGGCACAAGGCACAATGCCGAGCTCTCATCGAGTTTTATCCTCTTTGACTTTGAGATTCGTTGCCAGAGCCTGCCAGCAGCGAGCGCCTTGCCGGAAACGAGCGTAAAAGCACCTATTCGCATCCAATCTAGAACAGGAAAACGTAACCATGGAATGAAAGACTGTATACGTAACGAGTACCTCGATGTTTCTCGCGTTCATGGATGCTGTAGCTATGGCTTCCAGTGACTGCAAGAGACCGATCGCGTTAACATGGACAAGAATCTGTGAGACAACGAGTACATACCAAATGACGATCGATAGAGCTCTCTCCAGCTGAAATGCGGCCGAAATTTCGACGCCTCGCTGCCGATGCCGATCTCGAGCCGCTTGAGCGACAGCGCTTTCCACAGTCGCTCATCCATGGCTATCGGCACGAAGAACCGCGCCGTGAGGGCGAGGCGCGCTAGATCGGCCGCATCGAGGAAGGTCGCGATGCACTCCCAGATGTCCGCATTGTAGCTGGAACAATCCAAGAACGATCGATTTCCAGAAATCGAGAGAGATTCACTCACAGTTTCTCCTGGAACGCGAGCTCGGCGCGGCGCTTCCTCGTCAACACCATCGCTGCTACGACGATAGGTTTACATAAGAGAGTTTAAACTTGGCCACGGGCGGGACAGGAAGTAATCCGAGCCGTTCGTCGGGCCGGCTGCATTAACGGACGAGATCTTGCATTACTTTGCGCTTCTTTTCTATTGGCTCCTTTGGGAAGCTCCAGCCCGCAAACTCTTCATTGTTGGAAAACAATGCGTTTGGGACAACCTTGTAATAAGCTAGAGGAACTTGCTTTAATCTTCTCTTTGTCTGAAAAACCTTCATTAGCCACGAAAAAAAGCTACGCGCGAACACACAAAACTTACCTCCTCGTTGAAGATAGTAGAGTAGGATCCAGAACAAAAATCGGTGATTTGAACTTCCGTGGTCTTACTCTTGACGGTAAGATCAGCTTCCAGCGTGCTCACAAATCTGGAAAAACGCTAGAGTTTGGCAGTTCTTTCGTTAAAGGACACTTCGTTACCTTGACACAGCAGGGCAGTAATGCCTTCGAAGTGTTTCTATTTCCCACAACGAACTCTCTGCAAACACAGAAAAGAAATGTAAAGCAATCACGAGAAAAAAGAAGAGCATTACCCAGAGCGCGGCAATTAGATGTCTTTTCGTTCGCAAGGTAGGGATCTCTTCCAAGCTTTGCGTCCGAGACATCTTCTTCACCTTTACTAGCAACTCGCAAACGAGAACTCTACAACGTGAGCGATCGAATGGTTAGTCTAAACTTTAAGCTGGAGTTAATACCTGATGAACAAAGCAATTTATCGAAGGATGCCGCCGAAGAAGATTGTGAACCATAGCTATCACCACTAGTGATCCTGCTGGCGATGCATGTAGTGACAAGCGACTTAATTTCTTGACAAACGCCGCGGCTAGATAAGCTGGCAAGAGTGGAGACTTCAAGCAGCTATCCATCAACTGCAAGAATCTATAAACATTCCGTCGACGATAAGGATACTTTACGCGACATACCTCAAAAAATCGAGACCGGTACTTTGTGAAAAACATTGATGGCTCCAACAATGCGTACAGCTTCTCATAAAACTCAGGATACTCCAGTCCATACTTTGTCATCAGAATATGCAGGCTGTCTAAAGCCAAAACGCTGTAAACCCCACCAAGATAATACCACTTGGTAAGAAAGTCACTGAGACAAACCGAGTTAGTCGATGTAGAAAAAAATAAAGTAAAATAGCATGGGGAAACCTGAGACGTATTGGATTCGAAATTATAGAGAAAACGACCTTGGACATGTTAGCAAGCACCTGCAGCGAAAAGAAACTTTGTTCAAGGGAAGAAAAACTAGCAGCACGCACCATCTTATAGAAGTCAAGAGGTAGCGGAAGCTGTAAGAAATTTAACCACAGGTTTCTGACTTTAGATTTGAATCGATTGAAGGTAAACTGTCATAATACATACTGCTGATTAGTCCAAGGAAATTCTTCCAGAACTTGCTTCTTTATCCAAAGCGTTTTCAGTGATCTTCTTGTCTGGACAAACAAGCTCAGCCACGAAATCCAAGAAACAGTGTCCTTACGAGTGCTTAGAATTTCTTGAACGGAGGGCGAGAGACGTGAGATGACTCCATACACGTTACGGGTGAAGGTATCGACACTGCAAAAAGCTTCCTCAAGTAGCAACTTAATACGTTCACGCAACGCTACCTGACGCTCTTATCATCGTCGCTGGACAATGTAGCATCCACTCCTGACAATTTATAGTGTCAGAGCTGCTACAGAGATACGAAACCTCTTTGGGACGTTTGAAGGCGAGCAGCCACAAGCTTCTCAAAGTTCTTCACAGTATAGAAGCTGAAGTAAAAGTTACTGTGTGGTTTCTAGCAAAATACTATGGGAAGCATACCAGAGAGTCGCATCCTTGCAGTGCTCAGTCGCAAACGCATCGAAAACAGTCTCACTCGATTTCCTTGTCAAAGCCGAGCAGAATTTGAAGTAGATTCCATTGTCCACACGACCATCCTTTGCTTGAAGCAACTCCATCAAAGAATCCAAAGCCGCATTCTACGTCCGAGAACAGCAGTTCTATGAAGAATGAAGAAGAAAAATACAACAGAGTGAAAACCTCGAGGCGATGTTCTTCGGTCCCAACCACGATCGCAATGAGAAGCTCTATGAGCTCCTCAAACTTGTCCTTGAGCCAAGCTCTGTAGATCGCCTCGGCAGTCTCCGACGGTGCCGAGACATCACCGTCGCTCTGCGGCTTCCCTAGAACGCCCTGGGACGAGAGAATGGGCAGAAAGATCGAGCACACATTCCACAGACGAGGACGATCCAGCGCCGCGCTTGCAAAATGCGGAGACGATCGACAGGAGCGTGGAGCAATTGTTGACATTGGCCCTGGAGACGAGGAGCGCGCCCTCACCTCCTCCACTTTCATCAGGGAAGGCAAAAACCCTAACTGGGGTTTATGAAAGATAGATGGCGGTGAGGAGGTAAAAGCAGAAGCCTTATGAGGAGGTAAAATCTTCAAAACTTTTCTTCTTTAGTTTTTCTTCGTTCGGAAGCCATGAATCCAAGTTCTTTTACTTGTCGCAGGCGTTTGAGGCTCTGTTCAATGCGCTGGATCGCTGCGAGGATATCCTCTCAAAGCAGAGGTATCTGTGCGGAAACGTTTTCACCGAGGCAGATCTCCGGCTCTTCAAGACGCTGATAAGATTCGACGAAGTAAGCTCTGGGGTGTTTTTTTTCTTGCTTTCTCTCGAAGTTTTATTCAGATTCATTACCTATGCCAGGTTTATGTTGTTCATGTCAAGTGCAACAAGAAGCTGATCCGTGAGTACCCAAACCTCTTCAACTTCGTCAAGGACGTGTACCAGATGGATGGGATCTCGGACACCGTCCGCATGGACCACATCAAAAAGCACTACTACGGAAGTCATCCCTCCATCAATCCGTATGGCGTCATCCCTGTTGGAAGCGTCATCGACTACTCCACTCCACACGACCGCCACAAGTTCAACACATGAGTTTTAGATTCCCAGTTATAATTGTCACCTTCGATAATATATTATTCGTTTCTCATTTCTGCTTTCTCTCTTTTGCTTTTTACGCTTTCACGATGCAGTGTCCTAAGGATCAACCAATGCCAGATCCCATGCAAGTGGATGTGCAACTAGCCAACCAGATGTACTTCAGCAATCTTCAACATCTTTGTGATGGTCTTCTGAGATCTTGGAGATAATATGAACCATTGGTTTTGATTCCTTTCACTCTTGTAATCAGTCTTGTAGATTCTTGAATTAATCTTCAATTATTACATGCTTTCAAGGCATTAAACCACAATGTAAGTGATACAAGTTGATTTGCTTGTCACTCTTGGTCCCTCTAGTCTTGCAGCATTATGCAATTGTTTCTTATGTTGATGTATTTGTCACAAAATCAAATTTTTATATCACAAGAAAGTTGAGCTTGATACATTATTTAGCACAAAAGGCACCCAAATAAAGAAAAGCCTTTACCAAAAGGGGTATTAGATCATTAAAACCTTTTCTTTTTTAGAGAATATACTAAAAAGGATATTAAAGAGAATTTAGCTAGATGGAATGCAATGTTGAAGAATAAAATTAAAGTGTTACGATTATATAGGAGATATATTATACTACATATGAAAAAATTATATTTAAAATTTATTATAAAAATGTAAAATTGATAATTTTATTATTTATAATTATTATTAAATTATTTAATGCCTGCTTGTTTTCTTTAAATATTCTAGGTTTTCTTTTGGGTTGTGTGCAAGGAAAATGGCTGTGGGCTTTCAAAACCAAGGGAATTCTTGTTCAGCCAACAGTGCTTTACAGTGCGTTGCTCACACGCCGGAGCTCTCTAGCTTAATCGAGTTTAGGAAAGTGGTGAGGGCGATTTGGAATAACGCAAGCAAGTCTGTAAAACCAGGGCCAAAGCTGACAAATCCGAGCGTCCAGCAGGACGCACAGGAGTATCTCGATTTTCTTTTGGGTGCCCTGGATCAAGAATTCAAGAAGCAAGATAATCCTCCTAAAGGAAAAAAGGTGCGACCAGAGCTCCCCTCTCCAGTCGCAGATTTCTTCGAGGACCAAACCAAATCCACAGTGAAATGCCCCAAGTGCTCCAACATGGTCTCCTCCACGCCTGAATCTTTCACCTCTCTCTCGCTGCCAGTCCATGAGACGGCGCAGCCGGTTTCTCTGGAATCATGCATCCGGGAGTACACCAAAGACGATGTTTTGGACTCCTGGCACTGCCCAAAGTGCAAGAGAAACCAAAAGGACGCTGTCAAGAAACTGGAGCTTGGGAAGCTCCCACGGAATTTGATCCTCCATTTGGCAAGGTTTAAGTGCGATTCTTCGGGGAGTGTGGAGAAGATCGACACCACGGTGGAGTTTCCACAGATTTCGACACTTTGGGAACAGGAGTACAAACTGTATGGATTGATTAACCATATGGGAGACTCCGACTATGGGCACTACACGGCAACCATCAAACTTCCAAATGGAAAGTGGTACAGCTTTGACGACGAGGTGGTGGAAGAGATTTTTGAGCCATCGAGGTGCTCGAGCGATGCATACATTTTGTTCTATCACAAAACAAGTGTGTGAGAATTACAGTACATATTTACACGATATCTTGGCTTGCGTCTTCTTGTCGCGCTGCTCTTGTTCTACAGCTCCAACATTCCAGGAGGAGAGCATTCACGATCATGGACAATCCGAATCCCGCAAAACCGGCCAGCGAAATCGACAAGATTGGGTTCAACTTCATCTGGATCATGGATTGAAATAAGAGCTAAAAAAGTTTTAAGAGAGTGATCTTACCCAACTGTAGAAAACATGCGCAAATCGTATGACAAAACCGACCTGAAAGATGGCAAAGAGCCACATACAACGCCGCCTCACTGTGCGTCGAAAGAATCTATTGTTACAAACAGGAGCTCGAGAGAAAGAGAGAGAAACGAAATCTTACCAAGCGTTGATGCTGTGATGGCAGTGAGCATTCCAAACATGACGGCGAATGGCAGAGCTAGCATCAATGCTCGAGGGCCCTTTCGTCTCACTTGTAGTAGGCAACAAAGAAATCCATCCAAGAACTTCGCAAATCAATCGAAATCATCAGAGAATTATCACCAGTAGCTGCTCGAGGAGGCAAAAGTACGTGAGCATGCTGATCATGACGAGCACGGGAACGTCATGCCAAATCCTGGAAGAACACCATGGAATCTACAAAACTATAGAGCGAGATGGACGAATCTACCTGTTGAGAGCACTCATTTGCGCCATTTGAGCTTGCTGGAGAACTTGAGTTTCAGCGTTGATATTGTTTTGGTTTTGCTGGAGCCTGACGAGCGTGACGGGGAGATTGACGACCTCCTGGCCACAAACATCGCACTCGCGGTTGCCTCGAATCCCAAACCACTTGAGAGCGCACTCCTCGTGAGCCAGCGCCAGCTTCCATTTGCAGCTACACTCGAGCTTGAGCGTCTTGCCCTCCTCGCCCAGATCGCACAGGCAAATGCGGCACACTGCTTCCTCCTCGGGGATCTCCTCGTCCTCGCCGTCTAAAAGTTTTGAAACTTTCAGATCATGGAACCATGGTCTCCATGAACTTGATCATAGGAAGCTTACGTACCTTGGGTGTCGTTGGCATGGTCAGTGTCTTGGGCTCCATCGTCTGCTTGTGAAGTTTCCCGGGGACAAGGACGAGGAGTGGTCGGCTTGACGAGAAACGTTCCGGAGTAAAGCCGGGTGAGCTTCTTCTCCTTTTGGTGACCATCGAGCGCCGACTTGGAGCGTTTGATCTGCTTGCCCTGCGAAGACGAGATGACAAAGTTGACGATGAAAGAAAGAAAGAAAAGTTCTACCTTTGATGACGAGATCAAATTTTCTCTGATGCATCTGGACTCACTGCCCCGGCCCCTGTCGACGAAGAAAACGACGGAGACGCGGACGAAGAAGACGATAGCGTGAATCGCAATGGAAGAGACACTATTCTTGCGGAGCGGGGCGTGAGGAGCCGCATGAGCGAGAAGTTTGATCGGGGTGTTGCTGCTCCTGGCGTGTTGGAGATGGATGGCGGTGGCGACGGCTGCGGCGGAAGACCATTGACGCAGGAGTCAGCTAAGCTATCACCTGAAAGAGATAAACAAGCCAACCTTGTGACAAGTAGATATAAAACCACGGGAACGGCCGTAAAGCCTCGTTGGAGAGCAGCAAAATTGAGAAGCGATGGTGCCAAGTGACCAGCCATTTTGTCAAGGCTGCAAAGAAAATGGAGCTGAGAAGCCATAAATGAATCTCAAAAAAAACGAACCTGTTACTTATGCTCAGTAACGCTGCAACACCCAGCATGAGGAGCGTCCCCTCTTCCCTTTTGCAAACTTTAGAACAGGAAAAGCAAAAAAAAAAGAGAGAGAAAATCTTTACCATTGAATCTGTGGCCACCAGGAAGAATTCCCTCCAGGAATCGCCACCGGAGGGGAGTTGTTCTCACTGAGATCCAGCACGACACCATCGCCATCGGTGGAAAACTTTGGGACCTTGTCACAAGCCTTGGACGAGTTCCAAGGAAGCAAAGGAAGAACCGAGACGATCTTGCCCGGGGGCTCGTCGGATTTCTTCACCTCCACCTCCGCCGGGTGATCCAGCGCGAGGAAGTAGCCGCCGAGAGTGACCACCACGATTCCCATGAGCCCCTGCGAGCTCGGGAGCTCGTTGATGATCACATAGCTCGTAAAAACCAGAAGAACTGGAGTGAAAGCTAGATAAGGAACAGTGACCGAGAGAGGGGAGACGTGGAGAGCACGCTGGTACATGAACCCCACCAGAGCCTTGATCGCCGCGGTGACGAGGAGCGCGGCGACGTACTCGGTGTCCAGCCGCGTCAAAGAGAAGAGATCGAAGCCGCCGGAGAGGAGCGCCATGGAGGAGAGGAGCAGCGCGTCCAGGAGAGCCACCAGAGCTACGAGCTCGCGGTCCGAGAAGCGCTGGGACGCCCATTTCCTGCTGGCATCGATGCAGCTGTGGCCGATCGCGGCGCCCGCGGCGTACGCGAATCCTGCCCAGATCATTTCTCTGCTCTTCTCCGGAGCGAGCGATCGATCGATCGATCGATCGCTAGGACGATCGCTGCATTGTCGGCGAGGGCGCGATTGGTGCCACCAGAATACCTGCTCGGTTGACAATCACAGCATCGCGGCTCCTCTGCCTCCGGGGACGACCTTATGGAGACCTAATTCGCCCTAATTTCTTTTTTTCTCTCTTTCACAAGGGATGGGTGAGTCTTTTTTCATGAAAAACTCTTCACCGAATAACAAATAATGTAATGAACTTGTTCCAAAAACAAAATTACTTCTATTCACTAATGCTTTTCATTTATCATCCATTTTTTGCTGATTGATCAGCATTTAAGAGTTTGAGCACCTCCAAAACCAATGTGATTTGTGGTGAATGTGAGATTGTCTTGATTTCGAATTTTACGCACTTCGTCCTTCCATACAAGCATTGCTTGTTTCTTTTCTGTCATAGATGCTTCCTCAATTTCCCGCTCCAACTCCATGGCGAAATCATTCTCCTCATCTACTACTGGGATGGGAAATTCTTCCTCCATTTGCCGCACCAGCTCCATGGCAAAATTGTTTTGCTCCTCGCCCAAATCGAATCGGGTGCCCTGGCCCTGTGGGTTGCTGAACTCCCCGCTGAACTCCTCAAGACCCAGTAGTAAATCTAGATCATCACCTTCATCGACATTGAAATCCTTGAGAAAGTTCTTCTCCTCGTCCTCCACGGAAGGACCCTTGTCCTCCAAATCCATTTTACACCACAATTTCTCAACCTCCTGGAAGATCTCCTCGTCTTGCACGTATCCCTCGAGGTCACAGGCGTTGACTGGCAACGACTGATCCCGGACCACGAGTTGACTAGGGCATTGACCTGTAGTGCTTGGTGATGGCCTCGGCGTTCTCCTCGAAGCTCCGGGACTTGCCCTGCGCGGGGATGCACAACCGCGACTCCCACTGGTTGCGGCCGATGGAATCATCGACGAAGGCAACATCTCGCGAGGAAGACACTGCCCCCTTGACTTGTTCTGCTGCTGCTCCTTCTTGGGTCTCTTCCTTGGACGACCGCCATCTTCTTTCTTGGCTCGTTTCGCTCGTATTGTGCCACCCAGGGTGAAGTGCCGTTTGCACACCGTGCACTTGTAGCGCGGCTGGATCAGCATGTGGTTTTCGAAGTAATCAAACTTGGTGAGTGCCGAGCTATCGCAGCCGTGTGGGCAGAGTGGGTGCTGCTGTCGCAAGAAGGCCATGAGCTCCCCCACGCTCCCAAACGTAACAAAAGCCTGCTGTGATGTCTGTGAACCAAAGACTGGGTAGTTTTGGAGATGATGGATGTCCTTGACTAGCACGTCTCTCATTTCTCTCTTCTTACTGACTTACCAAATAATCTAGGTATGCTGTTAAGGGCGATGAAAATATACTTTACATTTAAACAAATATTCTGATACGGTACCAGAATATTTGTTGGAATGTAAAGTATATTTTATGAGTAAAATCTGCGCAAGGCCTCATGGCAATGCACAATCCATGAGGCATTCTGTTTTAACTTAAACTTCTCTGAAAAACTTTTTAAGGCTTTAGTACGGAATGATGACTCCGAGACTTTAGGCCACTTAATCCATGTCACTAGCCCACTACAAGATTATCTGCTGGATCAGATTTCCTGCTGATCCATATTACAACAAGGGCAAAATCTATTTTGTTTTTGTCGTGCAGGCTAGCACAAATTCGTGCTGGGCGGAGCAGCAAGAGCAAGCTGGTTGTGGCGAAATTCAGCTTAAACCAAAAGAGGTGGATTCCTGAGAGATGAGGAGAGGTGAAACTTTCAGTGACTGGCAAGAGGTGACCTTTTCGTCTGGTTTAAACCAAAACTAATCTATTGTTTATTCAAACCTTTATGGAGGTAAGACTCTTTAATATTTTAGAAACTTTTTCAAATGTAAAGTAAAAGTCATGGCATATTTATTTTCTACCTTATACATTGTGGTGAAAATATGCTTTACTAGAACGACGTTTTCTCTTTTTTCTCTTTAGGAGCGAGAAACGTTATTCCTTTAAACTAGCAAGGCGATGGCGGCAAGCATTCTAATTCCCTTTCAGAAGAATTCCCAAAAGAGGGAAAATCCTGCATTTCTGGGATGAACAAGCTGACAGCTAGAAGCTCCTCGTCCAAAACTCGCTAAAAAACCTCTGAACCATGGCTCGAAAGACGGGGCAATTGAGCAGCATATAGTAGCCCAGAAATTCCTCCAAGTCCACCAAATCATCAAAGCTGTCCGCTACAACCATCTCCACCACTTCGTCCCACCTCGATTTGAGCTTCATAGCCTCACTGCGCTGCACGCCAGGATGCGGTGACAAAATCTCCTTGCCTTTGCCATGCCCAAGGTTCTCCGCATCATTCTTGAACGAGAAGCTGCTGGACGAAGCCTGAGAGTCCTCTAAGTTGCGGTGGACGACTTCCTGGCGATCTAAAGCTTCCGTGCAGCTATCACTGTTCTTGAGTTTGCTGTGCTTCCCGACTTCTTGAGCTTTTGCTTCTGCTGCTGCCTGTATGCAAAGCTCGCTGTCCAACTGATCCTGTGCTTGTTGCTGCTGCTCTTCACCAGCACCCCACGAGTTGACGACCTTCTACCGATGAGTTTCATCCGCTTCAAGAGATTCTTGCAAACGCTCCGGAACTTAATGCACCAAGGAAAAGAAACCACCCGTAGCGTCCCATCGGCAGCCGTCATTTCATGAACCATCCTCCTCTGCTACTGACCAAGATGTTGATTCTTTCAGGAGAAACGTTTAAGTAGGTGGCCTGGCACCTCTGACTTCCCCCACTCCATTTTTTAGCTCACATCGTCGCATGAAAGAGGCCTACATGATCAGCTTCGTGCCGTCCACGCACATTGATCCGATGACGGTCCTGTGCATGGAAACAAGTCAGTGCTGTTGCCATTTATAATAGAACACTCACCTGACGTTCAAACAAATGCTTCCAATTGTCAACATCTGACACGGTAAAAAAAACATAGGAAGAAAAAAAAACAGTGAAACTTATGGGTAGTCAAGCTGCTGCAGCTTTGAGCGACGCCAAAGCGCTCGCTTCGTGCTGCATCTTGAGCGCATTCACAAAAATTTCCAGACCAATCCCCTCCATAATTTGCTCAATCGCGTGTTGCGTCACTCCCACTCGACGATCAGTTACCCGACCTTGGGGAAAGTTATACGTTCTTATGCGCTCCGATCTGTCGCTTGAGCCGATCTGGAGTGACAATTTATAAAAATGGAAAAAATAACGTTCTGCGACAATAAACTGAATTACCTGATCTTGTCGTAATTCAGACCGACTTGCCGCTGCTCGGGACCGCTCGAGCTCGTACAGCCTAGCATATAAAATACTCAAAGCTTTTGCTTTGTTCTATACAATCTCAGCTCAGTTGTAGCAAAGCACGCGTGTTGAAGGGCCTACCTTGTGTTGAGAGCGTTCGTCTTGGATTGCGACCACGATACCTGTTGGAGCGTGGGTAACTCGGACTGCGCTGCAGGTAGTATTTACATGCTGTCCACCGGCTCCACCAGCTCGGTAAGTGTCTATCTTTATCTCGTCATTACGGATCTCGACATCAATCTGTCAGCATAGTCAAACTTCAGCAACAGAAAAACGAGAAAAAGAAACATGTATCAATGGTCTATGCAAGTGCAAAGGTTTAGTAAACCTGGAGTGAACCTCATTCGCTTCGGGAAGAATAGCGACTGACGCAGTACTTGTGTGTATACGCCCAGCCTTCTCAGTGACAGGAACACGCTGCACACGGATGCATATAAAAAAATGAAACCACGGTAATTACTTTCGTACCTGGACGCGATGAACGCCACTTTCGAACTTAAGAGCTCCATAAACACCATCTCCAGATATTGCAGCACTAGCCTCCTATAAAAACAAGCTTAGATACGCCCGTGGAGAACCGGATAGTTACCTTGTAACATCGGGTGTCGGTGGTAGTAATGCTCAGAACTTCAAACCTCCATGAGTTGTTTGCAGCATATTTCTCATACCTGAGAGCATTCATAGAAATCTAATAAGCATTCGACATGAACCAGAAAGACGTGCCTACATCTTGAAGAGATCAGACGCAAAAATTGACGCTTCGTCACCTCCAGCTCCTAAAAATTAGATAAAACATATCAAACATCAAGCACATCAGAGAGCACTTGCCTGCTCTGACTTCGAGAATACAACCTCTGCTATCAGCTTCATCCTTAGGAATAAGCTCCAGGAGAACATCGTGCTGAGCATCTCTCACTTCTCTGGTGGCCGTTTGAAGTTCTCCAGAGGCCAGCCTACGCATTTCTTCGTCTTCAACGGACTCTTTTACCAATTCTTTCAAGCCAATTACTTCCTGCATTCAACCAAAGAGTCTCTTTTTTCCAAACTTTAGACGTCAAACCTTTTCTTTGGCTCTCAGCGCCTTGATCATATCCACGGAGTAATCCAGATTGCGAAGCTCCTTGTTCATCTTGATGAGCTTTTCTGACGCAATCCCAGGCTGAAATCATTCACGATCGTATTTTCAAGGACGAAATCCGAATCTACACTTTACCTCTAGAAGCGCTTTGGAAAGACAAGCATGGCGGTCTTCAATAGAGCTCATTCTCTTCTCCAAAATTCGCAAAATATCGTCGGGAATGGGCGCATGCTTGTCTGGAGATAGAAAATCCATGTCTCCAATCCACCTACATTTCGCAAGAACATACCCATGAGCGTGGAATACAAGCTCCTGCTTCCCAGATTCCACGCCGGGAGACGCCATCGCCATCGCCGGGCAGCTCCCAGCATCATAACCCTAAAAAACAGAGCCCAAAGTAATCCAAATCGAAGTAGAAAAGAAATGCTTGCCACGTTGCGGGCAACAGGAAGTCAATCTGGCGGCTCTCTCCGTCGGGATCGCCAGAGGATCACTGAGATTTGCCGCTCAGATCCAGAAGAGGCGATTTGGAGCTGGACGAGCGATGGGAAAGACGGCGATCGATGAGACATCGACGGATGGGGAATTCAAGCGCACCGAGTCATCGTTTCGCAGCTGGATTTCTAGCAAAGAAGGGTGTGATATTCCGGCCGTGGCCGATAGGTACCATCTCTACATCTCGTATGCGTGTCCCTGGGCTTCCCGGTGCTTCGCTACGCTCAAGCTCAAGGGCTTAGACCATGCTATTGGCGTCACGGTATGTCAAAGAAATTTCCTTCTTTCTTTTGGAAGCTAGAAGTGATGGAGTGCCAACCACAGAGACAATAGACGACGATATAGAGCGAATAAAGAGGAATGGGAAGCTCTAGAGCACCCTTCGCTGGAACTTTTCTCCGTGAATTTACCTCTGTGTAGCTGGTATAGTATATATATAACGAAAACTCATGGAAGTCGAGACTCCATAGTTGAATTCTAGTCTTCTACGTTGCTAGTGACCCAGGGTAGTCAGCCAAAGGCCACCTCGGGATCACTCCATAGCTATAGCTTTCTAGAGGTTTTTAGAGTAATATTAAGAACTTGGGAGCTCAGGCAATCTAGCGATCCAAAAGAGGACGCACACTAAAGAACACTGGAAGTTTCTTAAAAGAGTTTCTTCCCTCTGTTCTTCGTGATTGACAATGATCTCTACGTATTCTCTCCTGCTGCTTTTGATCGCTACTTCGTCTCTGGCCTTCTCGGCGGAGGCGGCGCTCGCGACTGGCTAGTACGATTCGACATGCCCGCAAGTCGAGAAGATCGTCAAGGCCGGGGTCGCAAACGCTGCGCAATCCGACTCGCGATTGCCAGCGTCGCTTCTTCGTCTCCATTTCCACGAAGTAAGTCGCCTTCTCGTCCATTGGATCGGCAACAATCGACCGCTAACATTCGTCCCCCTGTTTGAATTTGAAATTTTCTAGGGCGTCGTGTTGCTGGACGATACTCCCACTTTCCAGGGGGAGAATACCGCCAGACCCAACAACAATTCCATCAGAGGATTCAAAGCAATCGACGCGATTAAATCGTCTCTCGAGAGCAGCTGCAAGGGGGTCGTGTCATGCGCGGACATCCTCGCGCTCGCAGCTCGGGATTCTGTCGTCCTGGTAGGAAATTCTAGTGATTTTCGGTGGAGTTCTTATGGAATCCCCACGGAATTTGAGCGCAGAGTGGCGGGCCGTCGTGGGAAGTGCCACTGGGGCGACGAGGTAGCATCACTGCGAGCTTCTCTGGTCAGATGACGGCCCATCCAAATACTTGGAACTTGAATGGATTTCTCTCTTCTGGCGAGGGAATGCGCGAAGGCCAGGGATTTGGCACAGGCGCGGCAGATTCTGGCAGCAATCCAGCTCAATCCATATCGATGCCTGGATCAGGACACCCGTCTGGGAAATCTTCTCATCGACATGTTTGGGAAATGTGGCTGCACGGGCAATGCGATTGAGGTCTTTGATCGCAACATCGCGTCCCGGAATGTCTTCTCCTGGAACATCCTGCTCGCGGCTTTGAGCCAGAATGGAGAGCTCCACAGCGCTCGGTTCCTATTCCAGCGAATCCCCTGCCACGATCTCGTTACCTGGAACACGATGCTCAGCAGCGAATCCTCATCCGCCAGCGCCAAATCGCTCTTCGATCAAATGCCTCAGCGGAACCTCCTCTCCTGGACAGCCATGATCATCGCCGCCGCCGCCGCTGCTGCCGATTCGTGGGAGATTTTCAGTAGACTCCCCGAGCGTGATGCCATGGCATACAATGCCATCATTAGGGTTCTTGCGCGACATGGGCAATTAGCCCGTGGCGAGAGGATCTTAGCCCAGATGCCTAATCCCGAGGATGTGACGTGGACAACGCTAATCCAAGCATATGCCCAGACTGGGCATCTGGAGCATGCAAAGGAACTGTTTATATCTTCTGGCTTCCAAACCAATCTCATCTCAACGGCCATGATACAAGCTTTCTCACACAGCTACCGTCTGTATGACGCAGAGAGAGTTTATAGTAAGCTCTCTAGCCCAGATTCTCTGGCATCGACAGCGATGCTAACCGCATATGCCCAATGCGGGCATATTTATAAAGCCCGCATATTCTTTTTAGCGATGCCCAAGAGATCCCTAGCTTCTTGGAACGCGATGCTCACGGGGCTCTCGCAAAAGCACGAGCTGATAGAAGCGTTTAAGACTTTTTGTTTGATGCCACGGCGTGATCTCAAGTCGTGGAACTTGATCTTGTGCTCGTTCTCTCACAGCGATCGCCTGGAGGATGCCAAGAAGCTATTCGAAGCAATGCCGGATCGAGACGCGGTGTCCTGGAACTTGATGCTCGATTCGTGTGTGACTTTCCGGGACTTGGATCAAGCACTGGCTTTGTTCTCGAGAGCGTCGAGCCGGGACGTTGTAACTTGGACTCTTGCTGTCACTCTCGCTGCTCGAGTTGGCCACCCAGATCAGGCATCGCAGTTCTTCTCAAGGATGGCGCAGCACGATCTCCTGGCACTGAACACGATGATCGGAGCCTACGCTCACGCCGGCCAGCTTGAGAGAGCTCGGAGGATCTTCGAGAAGATCGAGAGCCCCAGCACCGATTCCTGGAACTCGATGATTACTGGCTACGCACAGCATGGGCGGGCCGACCAGGCTCTCGGTCTCTTCACTGCCATGGAGCTCCTTGGGGAAAGACCAGATGAG
The DNA here is from genome assembly GCF_000143415.4 of Selaginella moellendorffii. NCBI lineage: Eukaryota > Viridiplantae > Streptophyta > Lycopodiopsida > Selaginellales > Selaginellaceae > Selaginella > Selaginella moellendorffii. Next base: position 434,481 of record NW_003314342.1, read on the forward strand.
CTGACCTTCGTGGGGATTCTTTCGGCTTGCAGCTACCAAGGACAAGTGGACGCTGCTCGTGAATACTTCGTCTCAATGCAAGGTGACTATCGCGATGTGGAAGTCACGGTGGATCACTACTGCTGCATGGTGGACACGCTTGGGAGATCCGGAAAGCTTGCAGATGCTAGAGAGCTGAGTAGAACGATGCCGTTTGAGCCCGACCATGTGGTTTGGACCAGCTTGCTGGGCGCTTCTCGAATTCATGGCAAGCGATAGCAGAGTTTTATTTGCTCGATCAAGTCCCTGGAAGGAAGATCAAACGAGCACGAGCTTAAACGGATTGAAGCATGAAAGCATTGGCAACTTACCGATCTAGCTTTATGTTCCTGGAAGTTCGAGTTTTATCAAGGAAGGATCACACATCTGGGATGAAACTTAGTGAAGCTATTCTACCTCCGGGATTCGTCCTGAAGGTATGATCTTGTTTCTCTAAAAATGTGGGATCGATATAAAGCAATAATCACGGTGAGTTTTTCTCTTTTCCTTCTTGTTTGGTTCTTTCATGATTTTGGCATGCTAGTTTCGTAGTTTGGATCGACAATTATTGATTCCAGGTCTAGGCCTGTCCAGGTTTGGAGTTCCTTCCATGAGGTTAAGAACAGCAGAAGCCAGAGAGATTTGAAAATAACGTGTGGTGGTTCTTGGATCTAAAAGACGTTCCTCGAGGAGGTTAGTTGCCTTTTGGTCTGTTTTCTTTTGTTGTTTTTTGAGAAACTTTTTCATTGGTACTAATCTCTTTCGGATTTTTATAAAGCTAAGCTAATGGTATCATTCCCAGCCCCGAAGGAGCCCACGATACGAGCTATATTACATGTTAGCACAAGTGGTCTTTTACGGTCTACGCAAAGCAAGAGTTCCCGGAATCTAGCGATTACGAAAGTAGTTGTGATGGCAGTAGCAGCTCAGTGAGCAGTAAACACGAGGAAGGGATAAGCCGAGTCGCAAGTTTTTCTTTGTTATCTAAACTTTTGATCCAGAGAGACGAGTGCAATGATCTTGCGGAATTCGGCTCCCCACCTTCAAACCAATACTCCTTCAGCAATTTTCGTTCAAGGTGATGAAAGTTCTTGGCGCTCTCAGACGATCATAACAGAACGCACAGCTCTTTGAGAAGATATGGTGCATCGCTTCAAGAACGTCGTCGATCCTAGCGATTCAAGCGCTGGCATTTCCAGATCCATCGCTGGGAGTGTGTGAAAGAGATGCTATTGTACATATATCACACCACCCTTCTATGTTCCCTGTTAAGTAGTTCTCTGCTCTAAAGGAAGACGGGAAAAAAGGAGTGTCACTCCAGCATGAAATTTTCAAGGCTTTGGCAGATCCTTTCCACTCTGCTGCAGCAGCATATCATAGTTAAGGGATACTAACTGCGAGAGATTCTGCGAAAGCCAAAAAAAGAAAAATCCCAGTCGGCCAGCACCATCGTCAGTCAAAACAGGACTTGGATTTGATATTCACAGACATTTGCTTTGTCATTGTTTTAAAACTTTGATCTAGCTATTGACATTGTTGTTCCTTTGCGCGGCCAGGACTAGAGACATGCCGCTACGACAGACCTGCTCTATAGCTCTGCCATTTTCCACTGTATCAACTTGTTGCGGGCGGTATCGTGGCCTTTCGGTCTTGCAAAAGAGCCAGTCGAGTCCATTCAGCACCATGAACGTACCAATGCCGCCGATCAAGCCATAAGCAATGGAGTACGTAAGAGGCATGAGGATGATGGTAATGAACGCCGGGATGGCTTCTCTCATGTCATCCCAGTCAATCTCCTTGACGGACTTCACCATCAAAACTCCGACGAGAACAAGCGCCGGTCCAACTGCCCAAGGTGGAATAGAAGCCAGCAGCGGTGTGAAAAACAGCGCCAGGAAAAAGTACATCGCCACAGCAAGAGCAGTAATCCCGGTTCTCCCACCTTCTCGAATTCCCGTGGACGACTCGATGAAAGCGGTGACAGGGGAAGTTCCAAGTGCCGAGCCGACCACGATTGCTGCATCGCTCATGAAGCATCGCTCATCGCTCGTCGGCTGCAGGGGAAGTTCCAAGGCCTGTTACCCCAGAGTTACTCACCCACTCTGGCGGTCCCTGCGGCATCTCGGACTGCTCGCTGGTCTGCTCCAACGCCACCATCCCGGCACAGCGCTGCTCGGGCCTCACTCCCGGCGGTACACCGCTCACTCTAGTCAAGCCAGGTGCCGAGTGCAAGGACCCAGGGGCCCAGAACAAAGGATACTCCGACTGCCTGGACCAGACGAAGCGTGATCTCATCGTTGCCACGGCAGCTTCCTCGCTCATCGGCAGTGTCATCATGGGAGTCTTCGCAAATCTCCCGCTCGGGCTGGCGCCTGGGATGGGAGCAAACGCCTACTTTGCGTACACCGTCGTCGGCTTCCACGGCTCCGGAAGTGTCTCCTATGGTGGAGCTCTAGCGGCTGTGTTCGTCGAGGGACTGATCTTTCTCGGGCTGGCAGCACTCGGCCTCAGGACTCGGCTGGCCAAGGCCATCCCTCGCCCCGTCCGCATCTCCAGTGCGGTTGGTATCGGTGTCTTCCTCACCTTAATCGGCTTGCAGTCGAGCGAAGGCGTCGGGCTCATCGTCTTCAGTCCGTCATCTCTGGTGACGCTGGGTGGATGCCCGGCAGTGGACCGAGTAGCGGTAGCACCGGTTGTCACCAACACCACAACCGGTGTCTCCCGTCTCATGCCCGGCGGTACCATCTCCTCTAACGTCCTGTGCACGCGTAACCGGATGGAAGATCCCACTCTCTGGCTTGGGGTCATCGGCTTCGTCATCATCGCATATGCTCTCGTCAGGGGTGTCAAAGGTGCCATGATCTACGGCATTGTCTTCGTCACCGGCATCTCCTGGTTCCGGGGAACGAAGGTGACGTACTTCCCAAATACCGACGCTGGTAACACGGCCTACTCGTACTTCCGCAAGGTGGTCGACGTTCACACCATCAAAGGCACCGCTGGAGCTCTCTCCTTTGCTGAAATGGGCAAGAGCCAGTTCTGGGTGGCGCTCATCACCTTCCTCTACGTCGACATACTGGATACCACCGGAACTCTCTACTCCATGGCCAAGTTCGCCGGCTACGTCGACGAGAATGGCAATTTCGAGGGGCAGTACCAGGCCTTCATGAGCGATGCTGCAGGGGGATGCTGCAGGGGAAGTTCCAAGTGCCGAGCCGATGAGCCAAGCCTTCATCACTCATCACTCATCACGTAGATCATGGCACCTTTGACACCCCTGATGAGAGCATACGCGATGATGACGAAGCCGACGACCCCAAGCCAGAGAGTGGGATCTTCCATCCGGTTACGCGTGCACAGGACGTTAGAGGAGATGGTACCGCCGGGCATGAGACGGGAGACACCGGTTGTGGTGTTGGTGACAACCGGTGCTACCGCTACTCGGTCCGCTGCCGGGCATCCACCCAGCGTCACCAGAGATGACGGACTGAAGACGATGAGCCCGACGCCTTCGCTCGACTGCAAGCCGATTAAGGTGAGGAAGACACCGATACCAACCGCGCTGGAGATGCGGACGGGGCGGGGGATGGCCTTGGCCAGCCGAGTCCTGAGGCCGAGTGCTGCCAGCCCGAGAAAGATCAGTCCCTCGACGAACACAGCCGCTAGAGCTCCACCATAGGAGACACTTCCGGAGCCGTGGAAGCCGACGACGGTGTACGCAAAGTAGGCGTTTGCTCCCATCCCAGGCGCCAGCCCGAGCGGGAGATTTGCGAAGACTCCCATGATGACACTGCCGATGAGCGAGGAAGCTGCCGTGGCAACGATGAGATCACGCTTCGTCTGGTCCAGGCAGTCGGAGTATCCTTTGTTCTGGGCCCCTGGGTCCTTGCACTCGGCACCTGGCTTGACTAGAGTGAGCGGTGTACCGCCGGGAGTGAGGCCCGAGCAGCGCTGTGCCAGGATGGTGGCGTTGGAGCAGACCAGCGAGCAGTCCGAGATGCCGCAGGGACCGCCAGAGTGGGTGAGTATGCTGGCGTTCACCGCGAGGATATATGCCATCGTGAGGAAAGTTGCTGTGCCGGCTCTCACCTCTCGAGTGAAGCAAGAGTTTCGCTCCTCCAGCTTGAAATACCTCCCGACTCTGCTCCGAGCGACTGCCATGTTGAGGTGATCTATGCCTGAGTTCCATTGCTCGCTCAATCTCCTGATAGAATCCATTGTGAAAACTTTGAGCAGCCTAAAGGGGAAGTCGGCAAGAAAAGGATGTTGAGCTCACAACCGAAATCCAAATATGTGTGATTATTTATATTATACATGCAAGAACAATGATTGTCCTAAATGACGTTGTAAACTTGTGGTGTGCAAGAGGAAACAATCTCCAAAACCGTTTCCAGATCCAGTAAGTTCTACTCTGCGAGCTCTACACTCCGCAAAGGTTCTACAGAACTGTTACTTGTTTGTCTTCTTCACGCAGATATCTCTCGTCTTACCACCCCAGAGTTTTATGTGCTCGAGTTCCTGGAAGTTCGATTTCATCGAGGAACGATCACACATCTGGAATGGAACCTACCGAAGTTATTCTTCTAGCTGGAAATCTTCTGGGTTATCTACGTCGATCGGCTGCTCGGGCTGCTCAGAGACAACCTGGTGTTTGATCACAGCACTTGCGATCATTCAAGCGTAGTTATTAAGCTTACGATTCTCGCTGGGGAGCGCAAGAGAAGGTAGTCCTCGAGCTCGTTGTCGTGAAGCTGGACCCTTGCGTCCATGAGCTCCAGCGCTCGCTCCAGATTTTCCACAGACGGCTGCGACAGCGCGCGTCCTAAAAGCGAGAGATTTAGCGATCCATGGCCTTGGCACACGATATTTCGCAGCCATTCTCACCCGATGCAGTCGTCAGGCCTGGAATGTCGTGCACGGACGGAGAGGTTTCCAGCAGAACGGCCGTGTACCTGGACTCCCTGATGATCCTTGCATCTGGAGCTAGCGATTCTCCCGTGAGACCCTGGCGAAACAGAAATGCCGCATAGCTTACCGCGCCTAGAGCGCTCGTCCGCCATGGCCCTGTTTTTAGGGTTCTTGGGGGATTTGACCAGTTGGCATAACATTAGGGCTTTAGAGAAGCTATGGCGATTCTTTGTTTGCCGCCACCAGCGCCAGACAGGGCGGCCGGCAAGGATTTCGAGGAGGCGGTGGAGCGGCGCTGGAAATGGCTGCAATGCGTGGAGGATCTGGTGAGGAAGATTGTTCTAGGGGGCGAAGGCCGGATGTGGCTGTGCGCGGCGCTGGGATCTCTTGATTTGCCCCCGGCGGCGCAAAGAGCTGCGTTTCTAGGGCTCGTCTCGAAAGATGGCGAGGAAGGGCGCAGTATTCGGCAGCGCGTCATCCGGATGCTGTGCGAGAACAGGCCCGCGTGGGCAGCGAGGGTTCTCGCTCGCGACGATCGACTTCTAAGGCGATTCTTCGAAGGTAAACCATCGAATCTCGCTTCATGGATGTGATTCATGGGTTGCTTGCGCAGGAGATTCACAGAGAATACTTCAGTGGTTTGGGAAGTTCTCGAGCGGTGGCAACAGCGATCACCAGTGGGGTGCTCGAGCGCTGGCTCGATTTACTTTCGTCCATCGTGAATCCTGCTGGCATGAGCTCGATTGGAATGGCAAGCACGGCCAAGCTCCGGCCACGGTCGCGTCAAAGCCACATTACTTCCTCGAGCTTGATGTGTTGCGAACAGTGGACAACTTCCTCGACAAGGTGCCATCCTTTTGGAGGTCTGACGAGCTCTGGGACTCCATGAAGAATGGAGAGTTTTTGAGCCTCGACATAGACTTCTTCATCAACGCGCTTGAGGAGAAGATGATGGTGGACGATTGCCCAGAGACTTGGAATCTCGTGGAAGACTACCTCGCGGAGGAATCGCTGTCCAAGCTCTCCAACTGCGTGCTCCATCTCCTCTCGGAGGAGAGCCTCTTGACTTTCGTGAACGAGCTCGTCTTCCAGATGAGCAGCAAGGGACCGAGAAAGAACGAGAGGAAAGGTGGCGGCCGGGAAAAGCAAAAGACTTGGCTGCAAGAGGTGATTCTATCCGAGGAAAGGTGCCCGACGCTCTACGATGCTATCGTTTGCAACGCTTGTGCCAACCACAGGAGACAGATAGTGAAGATCGTTGGGGATGAAGACTACGAGGAAGAAACAAAGGTTTTGAAGCGACTACTTGGTGAGGCCGAGTGTGATCCAGCGGTGGTGTGGGCGGTGAGGAGGCAGAACTTGAAGCTGGATAAGTGGAGTTGCTTGAAGTTCCTGGGGCTGGAAGCACTGATGCTTTATTGGTATCTCACGGAGAATAGCGGTCAGATCTCCTATCCTCTTCTATTCAAAGAGAACGGGATACGTTCCGACGCGGCTCCAGTAACCCCGAGGAAGAGGAAGAAGAGGAAAAGTCGGAAGAGCCGAAAGGATACAGAGGATTCAAGTAATTCTGGCTCTGACGATGGTGAAAGCAGCAGTATGGAGCACAAGTCGTGGAGATTGTGCACGGACAACTTTCGGTTTTTGTGGAGAAAGGTTTGCGAAGCTGTTTTGTTTTTTTACTGACAAGATGATTTGCTCGCTCCAATTCCAGGAAGATCTTCCCGAACATCTCTCTGGTTACGCGTTTGACGAATGGGTCAGGTGGACGGTCGCGCATTGGTAGAAGAGTTCATGGAGTCAAGTCCTTTCTCTGTACTGAAAACTCCACATGCTTCCATGTTTGACGAAGAGGTACACGCTTTACAGTCCGAATTTCTTTTCTTTTCTTTTTCCGAACCAGATTTTTTATTTTTTATTTTTTTCAGATTTTCTCGTATGAAGCAGCTCTTTCGATAGGTTACATTCTACGCGGCAACCTCAAGAATGAGGGTAAAGAGTTCTTTACTCCATCAGCAATGTTTCCACTTAATCATGCACCGTTTCCTTTTCATTGTTCTATGTAGGCGCTCTTTCCATTGCGGTTTGGATTCGTTTTAAAGCAATGGCTGACAAAAACAAGAAAATAAGCAAAGCGCTCGTGTAAGATTCGAAGTTTTTTCTGTTTAGACAGTTTTTACTGTATCAGAGATCGATGCCGGTAGTGATTCTTGATCTCTGCCAGTGGAAAATGTGCGTGGTTCCTTTCTTTTGGTTTCTTTTGTTCTCGCTGCTGCTTGACTAACCATCCATTGGTTTCCTTCTTCGTCGTTGTTTTATGTAGGTGCTCTTTGCATTGCGTGGTCCGGGCTGGCATAAAATTGACGACAATGAACGATAAGAGCAAGGACATGCTGACAAGAAAACAAAGGCAGGAGAGAGAGAAAAATAGTTTGACAAGATAAAAATTTAAAAAAGAAAAAGAAAAAGACCAGGAAAACGGGAGCGAGCGAGCAAGCAACAGTGACATAAAGTAAAAGCGGGTGTAGATTCTAAGTTAAAATAATAAGTTACCAGTTTTTTTTTCGTCTTTTATTCGCTCTCGAAAAGACATTTAGCATATTTAATCTAAAATCCCTTCTAGAAGACCGTGATTGAGGTTTTTTTCCTCTTTTTTTTTGTTTTCTTGCACCTACTACACTCAATCAAAAGATGAGAGAGTAATAAACTGATGGAAAATACTTATTGCTCAAATGATCCAAAAGAATAGTATTAGGCACCATTGTTTCGTTGTCATTAAATTATACTAGTCTTTCACGTGGCCACTTGAGAACAACAAACTAATCCAAAGCTGCGTGCATTTTTCTCTACTTTTTAAGTCTTGGAGGCTACCGAGTCGTAGTCGATGCATCCAAAAGTATGATTAGATGCTGCACTTAATATGCTAGTGTCTTAGCTATTTTTTTTTCCTATTTTTTCATAAACTCCGGAATCCACTCATGTTGTTAGTTATATTTCAGATCAGGGCATGTGCAACAGGGTATTTCGAGATCTACAAAATAGTATTTATTTGCATTGTTTTTATTCCAACACGTAGTGCCTACGTTTTAAGGCATCTTTCCACTAATGGTAAGAAAATGGTAGAAAGGTGGCGGCATTCAATTCAAACTACAACTTTCCGCGATCAGAACCCTTTAAACTTTAGAAATTTTACTATTGAACTGTGTTTTTTCTTTGCCAACTTTAGCTCGAAAGAAAGGTGGCGAAGCTCGGTAAAACCACACCATACCTTGTACACGCAACTCTACTCGTACACCTACCTCGCAACAACTTTGCACCTGTGACCTTTGATTTTTTATTTAGAAAATACTAAGAAAATAAAAAGTTACAATATTTTTCTTTGGGAGACGCACTCACCGTTTTTTTTTCTATTTCCGTGTATCTTATTTGGATTTTGTTACAAGCACCAAGCTTGGGGCCAGTAAGTTATACAAAAAAATTCTCCCCACCAAACCAGCAATATATAAGCAATTGAGTAAACAATTACAACTGTTTTGAGGAAAAAAAGGGAAGTTTTTTTAATCTCTGGCATTTTGTGTTGCTTCTCCTTTGGGATGTGTTTGTTGACAGGCATGGCTTTTTCCTGCTCCCAACAAAAAAAAACCACACAGAACTGCACACACAGATCCAAGGGAAACCTACAGGAAGCAAAGGTGTGTTTTTTTTCATCATCTTTTCGGCTTTGGGTACCTTTTTTTTTTTCCTGGCTAAGTTGTTGTTTGTCCATTGCATCTTTGCTTTGAATCCAATCCTTCCTGCTCTCCCTTTTTTTCTTCTTCCAGCTCTTTTTTTTTTCTTTTAGGTCCTACCTAGCTGCTAGGCTAAGCTAAAGTAGTGGCATGGCATTCTGTGTGATTTTTTTTTTTTTTCCTGCCAAAGTTTTTTTTTTTTTTTTTTCATTTCTTATGCTTAAAAATAAGGCAACCCAAAAGCTTGTGAGCACCAAGCTCTTCTTGGCTATGGCAGTAGCAGCAGCAGCAACAACAAGAAGAAAAGATGGCGTAACAATTTTTTCGTGATCAAGGGCTCCGATCTCTGGATTTCCCTGTGCATTTTTTTCTGCTTGGCTACATAGTGTGTTTTACCTTCTTCTTCCTCTCCTCTTTTTTTTTCTTTGGAGTTGGAGTTCCTCAAGAAATTTCATGTGGGTTTGCGCTGTGCATCGCCATCGCGCCCTCTCGGCGGCTCGCAAGAACCAGGGGCCCTGATTGACATCGCCAGTGATCGATCCATCCATTATCTCGTTCGCCCAGGTGCGTGAATCGCGGCCTTAAAACCTCGGGCGCCCGTGTGATTGTCTTTCTTTTTCTCGTTGTCTGGAGAGATTAGGGCGACTCCTGTTGCTGGAGATCGATCTCCTCCATCCTTTCCTGCTTGGTTTGATCGGCTTCTCCCGCCCGCTAGATCGACGCGCAGAGAATGCAGATCCTTGAATTCTCTCTCCATTCTTTTTGAAAAATACCTATGTGCGTTTTGCTCCTTTGAGAGTTTAGCGTGTTCTTTCTTCCATCAAAGTTTGAAGTGTGTGTTCTTCCTCTCCTCCAAGTGTGTGTGTTCTTCCATCCAAAGTTCTCGCTTTCTTCCTTGCTTCCTCGCTCGCTCGCTCTCTCTCTCTCTCTCTTAATCTTTCCTCTCTTTTATTAATGCGAGAACTTTGCTCACAGATCCAGCGCGCATGATGGATGATACGCAAAATGTGGTATGTTCTCCAAGTTTCTTGGATCGTTTGCTTGTTTCCTTGCTTTGTTCTAGCGAAACAAACTTCATCTCTTCTTCTTCTTTGCCAATTGAATCACAACTCTTAAGAGAAAATTTCGCTTTTGCCACAGCACGAAGATAGCAAGGAGTCGCCAAAGCTGCTCGAGACCTCCAACCTCGTTCGCCTGGATCAGCAGCAGCAGCAGCAGCAGCAGCAAAACCTCCACCAGCAGCTCGCGAAATCCATCCAGTTCCACTCCAAAGTCATGGACGTGCTCGTCGCCTACGGCGCGTGCAAGCGCAACCAAAACCACACCTCCGCCACCCCGGTGCTCGACGGCTGCATGGAATTCTCCTCGAGCTTCAAGGGCGAGCGCAAATGCGAGGCCTGCGGCTGCCACCGGAGCTTTCACGAGCGGATCATCCTCATGCGCGATCAGAACGGCACGATCAGCTGCGCCTCCCAGATGGTTCCTCCGGAGATCGGAGCTCCCTTCCAGCGGAAAGAAGCGGATCATCCTTACTTAACCAGCGCCGCGGCCGCGGCCGCCGCTGGCATGATCAACGTAAACTCTAACTCCTCCGCTGCCGCCAGCAAGAGGAGGAAGCTGGACGAGTTTTGCAGCGACGATGGCGGTGGCTACTCGGATCTCATCCGCTCCACCTCGCCGCCATCCTCCGGGGCGATCATTCTCAACCCGAGCCAGCAGCCACTGCCGCTCCAGAGCCTGGAAGTGATCGATGGCGAGGTCAAGAGCAGCAGTGGCTGGCTGTGTGAGGCCGACAAGGAGAAGCTGCTGGGATCGTCCTACAAGAAGATCCACCACCACGGCGACTTGGGCTTCGCCGCGGCCGCCAACCCGGCCGCCCCGCCCGAGAAGCTGGCCTCGTTCTTCGAGAGGCTCCAGAAGGAGCACCCGGAGTCGCCGCTCAAGCTCGAGTTCGTTGATGGAAGCTGGCGGGTCTTGTGTGGAGTTTGCGCGAGGTATTTGCGAGCGGACAAGAAGGGGGAGACGCTACACAACATCCAGAAGCAGCACTTCGTCACGCCCAAGCACATAAGCAACCTCAAGGCCAAGCTGGAAGCTCCCGACGAGATGGAGTTTTGGCTCAAAAGGATGGCCAAGTTGAGGGAGAAGCGAGCGCAGCAGCGAGCACAGCCTCGTTTCATCACTGCTGGGTGATCGATCAGGGATGGATGATCTTCCAGAGATTTTTTCTTCTTTTCCTTTTTGAATGATCGCGGTTAAAGGTTGCAAGCTTTGCTAGCTTCCTAGCTCTTCTTTTTATCACCGCCCATCGCCCAGGTAGTGTTCTTGCTCTTTTCCTCTTCTTGTGCTTACGTTGCTGGTAATAGTTATAATAATCTTTGGACTAGATCACTTGTTTTGGCTCTCCAGATCCGATCCAATCCATCCAATACCAACATTCTCATACTTGTTTATTAACCCAAGATTAAGTTAAAAAGGATTTCTTTCGCCCTCGTATCATCACATAAAGAACGAAACGGTCAATGTATAGATAGAATTTACATTTCACAGTTAGACTCAATGATTTGCTTGTTCTCTTCTCCTTGTTGTGTTCTTCGCTATACCTCAGGGAAAATGCAGTATTTCTCCTGTTTCATTGTGCCGCCGAAGGCAGGATCAAACTTTAGCTTGTAGAAAGTGGAATTCCGGCAGGCGACGAGAATGGTATAGGGTTCTTTGCTGCTGAAAGTTACCACGGCGTGGGACTTTGTCTTGAGCTGAAACTGGGCAAACGACCACTGGGAGCTAAAGTAGCTCGGGAGAACACCTGCACGGACGTGATCAATACTTGTACGACAGTGAAGTTTCCAAGATGATCTTACCTCTCATGAAGGAGAGTGACGAGGTTGGATTCGTGGCTGTGACTTCGTGATTTGAGGCGGTCGAAGAGTTTGAAGTCGTGGAAGAATCCGGGACGTTTACCTTGAATACGTGAATTGTGCATTTGTCACTGGTGAGCGCTAGCCAGTGATTGTCCGGAGAAAATGCCATGCTCCAAATCTCGGCTTTGTCTTTGCCTCTTCGAAGCTGGAGAAACCACAAAAAGAAAACTTATAAGTTGCCCGCCAACTCTTTCATGGGACATGTTTCTTACCTCTTGAAGCTTCTCCCCCCAGCCAGTGGAGATCGAGTAGATCTTCACGACCGTCCCCTTCACGCTCGCAGTGGCGAGGAATCGACCATTCTGGCTGAGTGCCAAGCACGAAAGTGTGTTTGCATGAGCGTTGATCGAGAAGGGATGCCTGTGAGCAGCGTGAATACGAACCTCGCCCTCCGAGAGCCCCGGAATCGCGAGAACGTATCCGGGGCTTAGGGCACACACTCCTCGAAGGTTGCAAGTGGTGACGCTGCTGTATATCCTTGAGGTCTCGTTTGCCTTGACGTAAACATGTAGCTCCACCTTGTTTTGCATCACAATCGCCACAGCATCGCCCGAGACCTTGATCGCCAGGACTTGAGACGCGCAATTGTACGATTTTGAGGAGATTCTGCCCTGGACCTCGTCCCAGATCACCACCCTTTTGTTGTCATCCAGTGGGAACTTGCCGCCACCCAAAAGGAAGAGCCTCAGATTGTCCTCCATCTCAGCGATGGCGAGACCCTTTGCAAGCTTTGGGTTCCTCCCAAAAGCGAGTTTGAGAGGATCACAGTCGTAAACCTCGACACCATCGTTGCAAGCGCAAACAAAGCGAGTGCTATCGTGATTGAATGCAACGTGTTTGTAGTAATCGTCCTTCTCCCCCATAATCTCCTTTTTCAAAAGATGTTTCTAGGGTTCCTCCCTTAAATACAATAATTTAGGCTTAGGGTTTAATATGCCATGTGGATATATGTCACTGCTGGCAGTCACGTGTATAGCAGCGAGGCTTGACACGTGGCGGATGGAGGTTTAGGGTTCTTGGATGCGAAGAAGGGCATTCTTTGCGAGGTTTTTCGCGACAGAGAATCGGGGCTTTGCGCCGGAGCGATGCCTCAAAGAGGAGATGCTGGGTGTTTACACGCGAGCCAGCGGGCGGTTGGGGGATCTGGAGGGAATGATGGGCGGCGCTGGGGCGGCGGAGACGGTGGTGCCGTGGACGGCGATGGTGGCCGGTCTTGTTCGCCAAGAGCTCTTCCGCGATGCCATTCTCGTGTTCCGGCAAATGCAGCTCCAGGGTGTAGCGCCCAACCGCGTGACGATCATGACGGCGCTCACTGCCTGCCTCGATCTCGCGTCCCCGCCGCTGCTCCGCCTCCTCCACTCCATCGCCGCCGACGCCCAGCTCGCCACCGACATCGCTATCGCCACCTCGCTGCTCAACATCCACGGCAAGATCGGCAGCCTCGCCGCGGCCAAGGCGATCTTCCACTCCATGGAGATCAAGTCCGTGATCGCCTGGACAGCGATGATGGCCGCGTGCGTCCACCACCGCGAGAATCGAGAGGCGCTCGTGTTCTTCCGGAGAATGCTGCTGGAACACTCGATCGCCAACACGATCACCTTCGTCACCGTGCTCGGTGCTTGCGGCAATTGCCGCGAGGGGGCATCTGTCCACGAATGGATGATCGAGTCTGGGGTCTCTGCCAGCAGCGTTTTCGCGAGCACCGCAATCGTCACGATGTATGGACGATGCGGTAGCGTGGGTCACGCCAAGGAGGTGTTTGATTCGATCGTGGAGAAGAATTTCATCTCGTGGAACGCTATGGTGGCAGCATTTGCCCAGAACCGGCATTGCGCTCACGCTTTGGCGATGGTGCGCTCCATGGATCTCGAGGGACTCCACCCCGATCGAGTCACCTGGCTGAGCGTGCTGGGCAGCGTCGCGGAGATCGATATCCGTGATGGGCGATGGATCCACTCGCGGATCCTGGGCAGCGGGATCGAGCTGGATTTCGCGCTGGGGACGGCACTGCTCAACATGTACGCCAGGAACCACAGCCTCGAGGAGGCGCTGTGGATCTTTCGCCACGAGATGAGCTCGCGGAGCTCGATCTCCTGGAACACAATGCTGGCAGCATCCGCGCACATCGGCGACGAGGGAGTTTTTCTCGATCTCCTCCGCGAGACGAGGCACGAGGGAGTGATTCCGAGCGAGGGGGCGATCGTCGCGTGTCTCGGTGCTTGCGCCAGCACGATCGGGGAGGGAGAGATCGTTCTCTCTCACGCGAAGGAGCTGGGGATTTGTATGAAGAGAGCTCTTCCAGCTACTGCAGCAGTGACGTTCTTCCGGAGATCTGGGAGGCTGGCGGCGGCGAGAGAGATCTTTGATGGTGTGGAGGAGGAGGAGAGGGATTTGCCGCTGTGGGGGACGATGATCGCTGGCTACGCCGATGATTTCCAGCTCCGCCCCGCGATGGCACTGCTGCGAAGGATGCAGCACTGCGGTGTTCTTCCCAGCAAGGTGGTGATCGTCGCCATGATCAACCTCTGCGCGGCAGTGTCGGATCTTCGCCAAGGCGAGATTTTCCGCGCTTTGTTCGTGGAGTCCTGTGGGATCGATCGAGAAAACTCGGCGGTGGTGGCCAACGCGCTTGTAGATATGTATGGGAAGTGTGGAGAGTTGTCGCTCGCGAGAAAGCTCTTTCGAGAGATCCCGGAGAAGGACTCGGTGTCTTGGAACTCAATCGTATCAGCGCTTTGCGATCACGGTCGGGGACGAGAGGCTTTGGAGCTCGTCCGGGAGATGATGCTCGAAGGCATGGCATCTAGCAGCGTTGGATTCCTCGCGGTGCTGAGCTCCGGATCTCTGGAGCTTCCGGAAGTGAAGACTTTCGAGACGATCTTGGTGGAGCTCGGCATGGATGAAAACGCTGCTACCTCGCTCGTCACCGGCTATGGGAAGTGTGGAAACTTGGCAGACGCGAGGAGGGTGTTTGAGGAGACGATGATCGATCACAGGGTGGTGGCGTGGAACTGTTTGATATCGATCCACGCTGAGAACCGCGAGCTCCAGCGAGCTTACAGGACGTATCTCGAGATGCTTCTCAGCGGAGTGGCTCCCGAGAGGATCACCTTCATTGTGATCTTGAGCGTTCTCGTGGAGAGCTCCGGACAGGATTTGCGATCGCTGGAGCTCGTCCGCGCTTGCATTGCCGAGGCCGGCCTGGAGACCGAGCTCGTTGTTGGAAACGCTCTCATCAGCGCGTTTGGAAAGTGCTCCAGCCCCGGCAACGCTCGAGAGATCTTCGACGCTATGATCGAGCGCAACAAAGTCTCGTGGACTGCGATCATCGCTGCGTACGCTCACAGCCACTATGGCGCCATCGCCAAGCTGTTCTTCCGGCGAATGCTGCTCCAAGGCGAAGAGCCCGACCGAGTAACCTTCGCCACCATTCTCTCCACTTGCACCACCGCCGCCGCTCTCGTCGAAGGCAAGCGCTTCCACGCTTTGCTCGCCGAGCGCCCGGCGATGGAGATGGATCCCGTGGTGGTCTCGGCGCTCATCCACATGTATAGCAAGTGTGGAAGCCTCGAGTCCGCGAGCAAAGTTTTCGATCGTGGACGGAGCTTCTTGCTGCAGGAGAACTTGCTGGTGTGGACGTCCGTCATCTCGGCCTATGCTCACCACGGCGATGGCGAGAGAGCTCTCAAGCTCTTTGCGCGGATGCAGCAGGCTGGATTGCGAGCCGACGGCGTGACGATACTGAGCGTTCTCTCGGCCTGTGCCAAGGCCGGGATGCTCGAGACCGGGATCCAGTTCTTCGCGTCCATAGCTCGGGATCACTGCCTGGAGGTGACTCTGGAGCACTACAGCTGCTTGGTTGATCTTCTGGGACGAGCGGGAGAGCTCAGTGCTGCCCAGGAGCTCGTCCGGAGAATCCCCAACGCCAGAGCTTACGTGAGCTTCTTGAGCTCGTGTAGTGTTCAAGGAGATGTTGAGCTGGGAAGAGCGGCGGCGGAGAAAGTGAGTGTTTTAGATCCAAGCATCCCCGCTGGCTACGTTGTTCTGTCCAATTTGGTATCAGGGAAACTGCCATGAACTCAAAAGATCGTCTTCGCCATAGAGCAATCACCGATGTCGATCGATTCTACTTGCCTCTGGAGCTTTCTCCGGCTCCGGTCTTGTACCGGTCTTGATTCCTAGAAATCCTTAGAGCATCCACACTTCCATTCTCTTTACTGTTCAATCTTTCTCTTTCACCAACACTGGTCCGATACCCGCGTTTCTCCTTCAATTCCGACATTTCAAGGATTAGGTGGAAGATTGTTATTACTATAAAATGTAAATGTTAGCTTTATAGTATCTTTTATTTTTTATTTTGAAATATTTACTTTAGGTTTACATTATATATAACTATTGCAAGTATGCCTAAACTTTGAAGGGGGACTCCATTCATTTTTTTTTTGAAAGGCTGAGATTAAATATTCATTTCATGTTGCAAGGTTTAAATAAAAAATAAAACTTTTTAAGAAAAATAGAAAATATTTTAATTATCAAAATAATATATATGTCAGTTTATTACATTTTATAGTGGATTAATTTATGATGAAAATATAAATAATTTTTTAAAAGTACATGACATTGTATTATTTGATAGAAAATATATTAAATTTTTTATATCTAAAATCTGCTAATTATAATGTAGAACCACACATTTATACTACTATTAAACACATAAAGGTTTACCATTAAATTCAATCACTTATTACCCTTCAATTTAATGAAAGTTTTGAAAGTAGCCACTTATTTTTGAATGTTTTCTTTATACATTGAATATTTTAATGAAAGGTCACTCAAACTTTTAGTATTTCTTTAATAATATCTGAGAGCGAGCGGAATTTAGTTAAGAGAGTTTTAAACTACTTAAAGAAATTTTAAATTACTTAAAGAGCAGTTAAAACTTTTCTGAGTATAGATCAAGTCGTTTTTGAAGGTATTGGGAGAATGAAAATAGTGTCCCTTTTCAAAATGGAGAGATAGTGATATACCCATTAAAGAGGATTGATGGGGAGAGATTTGAAAAGTTACTTGAAGAATAGAAATTTGAAGATCTGTATGTTTTGAGATTTTTTATCTACAATAGTAAATCTTTTATCTATCGAATGTTGTTGGAACAAAGTCCTTATAAATAAAATATTTTTATACTATTATTTCACAATCAGTTAGGTTTTAAAAATCTTTTAAATTTATTTAAGAAAAAATAAAATTAGATGATGGTCTTATCCTTTTAAATATTTATTACACTATTTAAAACATTTTTAGAAAATTAAAATATTGGTAAATTTTTTTTTTTCTAATTAAAGCAACTTGGAATTATTACACTATAATTGATATATAAATCTTATATATATGACTAATTAATTTAAATAACATTAAATATAAAGTTTCATTATAAAAAATAGGTTTTAGTGAGTCCTTCCTCGGCAGCAGGGTTTAATAAATAAAAGCAAAAGTGAGTGATGTGCCTTGTCTAAAATATTTATTTTGAAAATTGTTGTTTATAAAATTAAAATTACTTTTATATTTACAAAATAAAACATTATGTAAATTAAAAAATACATAGAATATCATAACAAAATATTAATTTTTTTCTTGCATTTTACTCATACTAAGTTTAATAATCATTTGATAACATAAGAAACATATGATAAAAAGGATATCAGCAAAATTGCTAATAATATAAATATAATTATAATTAATTATTTGTATATATTAGTAAAACTTATATTACAATTAAAAGAAATCTTCAGTAATATAAACATGCCTATATAGGCTATTTTATAATCCTAACTATAATAGCAATAAAACATTTCGATTATATTATTACAAAATAGCTAATCATTATTAGTTATGCATTTTATTAATTTAATACATTTCAATAAAAATTAGAAAAATTTATTTTTAAAAATTATATATTCCATTGATAAATTAATTTTGATAATATTAATATTTTAAATTATTTTTGAAGTTGTAAGGACTCCATAAGCCACACTATATGAACTTATTTTGTTTTTAATCTTCTTTATTTATTAAAGGCAATAATATCAGAAAATATCTATATATGAACTATAATTTTCTCAAGAATATTTATATTTTTTATTTTGTATCCAGAATTTTTTTGATAATATTTTGGGTTTTTAAAGAATATAATTACCCCATTATCAAAATACATTATTAAAATGTTCATTATACTCAATTTCAAAATGAACTTTAGGTTATAAGTATGAGTGCATGGAATATGCAAATGGAATATAGAAAATACTTATTAATTAGCCCAAAAAGTTTAGCTTATAAATAAGAGCAATTGGCCTGGATTTAAACCAATATGACAATTATTAAAATCCCATTATATTAATATTAATATACAACATCATAGCTATACACTTGACGTCATATCATCCTCTCCTCTCGGAAGGATAAAAAGTAGTTAGAGTTCTCTAGTTAATAAACCAGGATTTGGAAGAACATTAGAAGGAGGTTATAGTAGATTGTAGATGGTATCAGTTGTTCCTGAACCCTTTATATGAAGCATTTCAGTTATTGCACATATATAATTTCTAGAGGATTGGTCTTTTGAATATCATGCCGAACC
Source organism: Selaginella moellendorffii (assembly GCF_000143415.4). NCBI lineage: Eukaryota > Viridiplantae > Streptophyta > Lycopodiopsida > Selaginellales > Selaginellaceae > Selaginella > Selaginella moellendorffii. The sequence goes on from NW_003314342.1 coordinate 452,687, forward strand.
TTATAAACTTGCGTCTCACTTGCCACGACAATACAGTCTCTTCTATTGAGAAAAGAGCCCCTTAAACAAATCATATACCATAAGATTGAGAAAATGGATTAACACTAAATTATCCACTATATATTGTGTTGGTGGATGATGATAGCTATTGTAACACCTTTGTTATCCCACTTAAATATGGCCTAAGTATTTAGTAGATTCCATTTGAACAAATGGAAGAATGTTCATTAAATATTGTTCTTAAGATTTAACATCAGTAGCTCATGGCAATTGCAAAGGTAAATTCAAATCTGTTAGCAATATTGGATCATGATTATATAGGAGTTTATATGGTGAAACAATAATAGAATTATGTACCTTATGACATATGTATACCAAAGAGATTGTAAATAACCATCCCAATCTAAATGCTAAAAGTTTATATACTTTACAATCATTTTTTTGAAGATCTGAATAAATTGTTCCACTAAATCATTTATTTGTGAATAATAAGCACTTATGAAAGTGTAGTATATCCCTAGCTAAGATGTTAAAACATAAAATACCTTAGCCATAAATGCAAAACTATCCTTCGAGAGAATCTACTCTGACCAGGAATGCTAGAACACCACTTGATTGAGAAGCAAACATCCAACAATAATTGCAAATGCATTAGCAAGGATATCAACTTTCACTTAGTGAGTTAAGAAGCAATAATAATATACTTATTACCAATAGTTGATTGTGGAAAATGTCTTATTGGATCAAATGCCATAAACTCAAATAAACAAAAAATTATAATTAACTCCAACTATCCTTCTGCAACAGAAAGGGAAGTATTATGAGCTTGGCATCAAATGTAGTTAAGCATATATTAGACAACATGACATTACATCTATGAAATTTATGCAACTTCTTAATCACACAATAATGTCCTATATACCCATCTAGAATAGGGGAATCATGATAGAGATGGAGAAACTCTGGAATAAAAACTGAAGGCACCATCAGCAGTAAATAATCATTAAAATTAGTCCTTATAAAATAAAGAAGTCATCCTCAAGGTGATATTAAGAATATAAATGCCGAAATGACAAGTCATCAATAAGTGATGTAGAAAATTTTAAATCTATTACAAAGCCTTTAGATCCATAATTTAACCTTTTGAGCCTTATAAACCTTATTAAACAAAGGTAAATTTTTTTTTGCACTTTATGGACACTAAACATTATATGTAACAACTGCCAATAGTACAAAATCATTATTCAGAAAATCCATTGATGCTAGAATAACAAGCTTATTAAAAATAGGAGAAGTGAGTGAAGAAGGGAAAGGAGCTTGAGAAAAAGCATTAGCATCAGCCATAGAACTCCCCAAATAAATAACCTCGAGATCATATATCAAAATCATATATTTAAAGCTTTAAGGCCCATTAATACGACCAACTAAGTTTTATTGGTTCAATAACAAAGTAATTGTAGCATAATCACCTTTTAGTAATATTTGAGAACCATACAAATATGAATAAAAGTTCTTAAAAACCCCAAATTGTTACTGAGCACTCCTTCTCTATTATGGAGTAGTTCATCTCTACTGATTGTAATATATGGTTAATATATGCAATGAGATGACATTAACCAGGCACATTCATACTCTTTTGCATCAAGACACTATTGAGACTAATATTAAAAACATCTACACACAAAATGAAAAGTTGAGTGTAATTAGGATGTGCCAAAATTAGAAGAGTAGTTAACAACTCTTTGAGATTTGTAAAGGCTTGTTCATAATCTTGATGACTAAATGAAAAATGATGTTAATGACTTTAGCAATGCTTGCAATGGTGCAATACGATCAGAAAGATGATCAACAAAATGACTGAGATGATGCATTTTACCTAGGAACTGGTACATATAATTCACACACTTATGAGTTATTTCGACCACTTCAACTTTAAACTAACTTCCTACAGCTGATTTAACACTTTACGAACATCATGGATGTGCTTTTCACATGTTCTCTCAAAGTGAATCAAGACATCAATAATGAAGTTAGTAGTCACCTTTGGCATATTGTAAACAACCTCATCCATTATTCATTAGAAAGTTGCTAAAGCATTGTTCAAATTTGTTTTCAGATCTAAAGACATAACTTACTTGAAGTATTATATTTTTTGTAAAGGTTTGTAAATTGATTTGATAAACTTGTTCTTTTGTATGAAACACAGCTTTAAGAACATCTTTTTCAGCTATCAACATTTGCTAGTACCCAAAAGCAAAATTTAACTAGGTGAATTAACAATTTCTCCCTAGACGATTTAAAAAATTAACAGTGTGAGGAAGAGGGTACACATCCAGGATAGTCACATTATTTAACAGATAATAGTCAATGCAAAAGTGAATAATGACCTCATATTATAGGTCAAAGTGAAAGAAATTGACATACTTGAGGCAATCAACCGCTGAGATACAAAGACCATTGGAAGGATTTGAAGAGGGAATAAAGGAATAAGATAGAAACATAGAAGGAAATAATGGAGAGATAAAAGTGATAAAAGCAAAGGTAAACATAAAGGGTCGATGATGAATAGAAATGGAATAAATATAAGGAAGTATGAGATAAAGGAATAAACCTTAAAGTCACATTTGACATAATTGCACTGCAATTAATCTATACTAAAGATAAGGTCAAAAGTTTGACTTAGTGCCACTCACAACAACTTTAGCTCAAGTTTAAAATTGCCCACACACACAATTAAGTTCACCTCATCCCATGTATATGTATGTATATAGTTATTGCCATAAAGAATAAAAATTGGCTCTACTACATGACACAAATGTAGATTGTGGCAACAAGTTGAGCAATAGAAAACAAACTCAAGCTTGTATCAGCCAACATGGAGAGAATAATAAGAGATATTTTATCATAAAAACAAGCTTAGAAATTAAATACTAAATGAATTGGTGCTAAGTGACCCCTTGATGATACTCTTAAAAGAAAGATAGAGAGTCATTGGCTTATTTTCCAAGAAACCTCCACTACTCACACAACTCTTTATTTCCCAAAAGCATCTTAATGTCTAAACCTTCCATTGTAGCAACACTAACAAAATGATGTTAATGCCAAGGTCTTCACCCAAGAAATAGAGGTTACCAATTTGAAAAACATTGACCACGCTGATATGTGTAGTTAATCTCATCACACACCCAGTAGTGGACATCACAGCCACAACCACGTCCTTGCCTTTGTTCTTGAACATGAGCAGTAGTAACATTAACCTCCATCAAAACAGAACCATCTCCTACAGTAAGTAGGGTGAAGGATGTACAGTAAGAAGAGGCAATATCTCATAATGTTATATTAGTCAAAGAGTATCATTAAAGGTTGTTGGAACAAGTGTATGTATTAGTCTCACAAAATCTTGACGAAGTGTTAGCTATAACATTCTTAACTTCATCCATTTTAATATATTTGGCTTTACATGAAGCAAGAGGCTTAAGAAGCAAACACTAAATTACATTATTGATTCATATGACTTTTGACAAAAACAATGCAATTATTGAAAAATATCATCATAATCATTAATATGTCTAGATGCACATTTGAAGATATCTATGAGAATGCTCTAACCTGCATAAATGGTTATACTTAAACCATTATACCATTGTAATGCCATCCCTTGCAAACATGTGGGAAACTCAAGCAAACACTAATCATCATTCTAAGAATAGTAAATGGTCATCACCATAAAGTGATTGAAATAATGGTATATATCATCTTTAAGATTTCCATAGAAGAACTTTGGCCAGATGTGAGAATTAGTAATAAAAGCAGGAGGAATTGTACCTCGCATCATAAATACCATTATTAATTGAGTCTGATTGTTCAATTACACCCACATAGCATCAAATAATTATAATAACTGTTACTCTAGAGTCAAAGAAGGAGGAGGCTGTTACTTTACCATGAAACTGAATAAAAAGGAAAAAAAAAACAAAAGAGAAGAAATTAAATAAATTATAAGGAAAGTGAGATTTAGATAATGCAAAAGTTAAATTTAAACTAAAGGCCCAAATCTAAACACTCTTCAAGGACAATCAAAATTGCCACTCTCTTTCACCAATGTGAATATATACAATATAGAAATGAAATGTAGAAATGTATATATTAATTAGCCCAAAAACTCTAGTTTATATATAAGAGTGAGCGATCTGGATTGAAATCAATCCGACAGTTATCAAAATTCCACTATACTAATATTAATATATGGCATTATAGCTGTACATAAAGAGTTAAATTTAAATTTAATTTAGTTTTAAAAATATTATCATTACTAGAATGAAAATAAACTTTTTCACACAAGAAAAATTACTTATATATGAGGCCAGTAATAATCTCAGTGTTTGTGATATTAGCCAAAGACTGATCTCAGTGTATATGAAAACCATGACTTGGATGGAGCTTTCAATTTTTTTAATTGTATTTCTCACATATATAAGATCCCTAAGGTTGATATATATAGATTAGAGTGGCAAACTTCTCAGTGTAGAGATTGCTTGAAGTAACAACCAATTTTTCTTTCTTGCGATGAAGATTTCTGAAGAGCATGTTTTTTTTTCCTTCTTGTCCAGGAAGAGCTCCACTTCGAGATGTCGCGTTCTCAAACTTTTCCAGAGAGAAACACAGGAGATGATTAGATGATTGCAGACGTCTTCACTGTGCACACCTCGAAGCATGCCTGGAATGAAGAAAACACTTGGCGGAGGGAAAAAAAAACGAACGGATGAACAATGGGCTGCCAAAACATGTTTTACACTCTTTTGTTCTGGGCTATGGCTGTCTTGGCTGAGGGGGAGTGTTGGGTATAGCCAAGAGAACGGATATATAAGACAGAGAATGGAGCACCAAGAAACAAGCAAGAGTATATAGAGGGAGTGGCCAATCGACAAAACAGAGGATATTCTCGAGAATTCTAGGTGCGTTGGGCATGGCGGGGACATTGCCTTTGCCGCATTTTCCAAATTCTCCGGCACTTGGTGGAGCTTCTACGAGGTAGAGAATGGCATTTTGTTCCTAACAGACTATAAGAGCCCAAAGTTGATTTACAGGCTATGCTGCCAAAGGAGGGATAGTGTTTCCAGATCCTCCATTGATACTCCTGCCAATGCCAGACTTCTCACTGGGTGTAGAGATTCTTTCAATCAGCAGCCAAATTTCTATCTTGTCCGCGAAGCACGGTCCGATGAAGATTTCTGGGTAAGTGTTTCTTGGAGCAGCCTATGTCTAAGTTTTTTCCTTCTTTGTTTTAAACATTTCCAGACAGCTTCCTGGCTGCGTTCTGAATGCTACTTTGAAGATCAAGGCTCTGATCGGTACACTACATTTCAAAAGAAAGAAAAAACACCAAATGTTCTCTTTGCTTTTTTTTTTTTTTTCCGCTGTGGCAGCTTCGTCCAAAGCTACAAAAAGAAATTCTCCGAACAGGTGATATAGTTTATAGCCATTGTTTCTTGAAGCTTTTGTGGCAGGAGTTCATAACTTTGAAGCGACGCTGCGCTGGAAGATATGGTAACTGCTTACGATGCACCTGCTTGTTAGCGGTAAACTCTAGAGCTCTTTCGTTCTAGCCTGTATGTAAGTATCCTCTCATGCCAGGTCCTTAACGATGGATCATCCCTGCTCAATCGGGTCATTGGAACAACGGACTTAAGCTTGCGTCAAGCTTTGCCAACAGCACAGCCCAGAGTACTGGATCCGTTCTTCTCCTATGTGTGTGATTCCTTGTTTGTTCCCAGGATGACTCGAGGACTCTTGGCATTCAAACCCAGCCTTATGGCTACATTGCAAACGTATGCGTGTCGAGAAGCCATCGGAGAAGAGGAGTTGCCTCCAGTTTGCTTGAATCCGCTGTGCAAGTAGCCAAGTTTTGGGGTTGGATCCTTTCTTTCCTCCTGCTACCTCATAATTCTTCTTCTCGTTCATCTTTCAGGATTGAAAAGAGTGTATGTTCATGTCGATTCTGGTAACAAAGCTGCAAGGCTGGTCTATCATCGCCAAGGATTTCAGGTAAATATTGGCTCTAGTTTTTCACTTCTTTTCCCAAACTACAAACTTTCTAGCTTGTACAAGCGCGAAATCCCGATGATCACATCTTGCTGCTTAGCCTTGAGCTGTAAAACTTGAGGTAATACACATACCATAAACTTGAGCTTTCTCTCTGCTCTAACATTGTTTTTCAGTCCAGTAATGTCACATCCAGTCCATCCATTCGAGATCATCTCGCGGCTGCAATGCCTCCACGTAGTCGTAGGAATGAAATAGGGCGCGGATGTAAATTTCTCGCGTGGAGAAGCTCGCGTTTTCGTCAGATCCGATCTGAAGAGTTTCCAGCAGCTCCAAAAAATTCCGGATGGTTGTTTGCAAATGCCGAGCGGTAAGCTTTTGATCCTTCTCTCTTTTGATTCTTTGTAGCTAAGATTTATAGATGCTTGATCGATTTGATCGCTTTGGTTCGTTTCAGTCGACCAGGCTCTATTGTTTCGTCCACAAAGTTCCAGTGTGCTCTCAATGCATTTGCTTCCAGCAACATCAGCTATGCGTTGTAAGTTTCTAGCTTTTTTTCTTCGCAAGAACGAGCAACAAAACAATTTTTTTTCTCGTCGAAGGTCCGAACTTACGCGGAATGGGTTGTGGATGGAGATTATGATTGGCCTCCTCAGTGTAGTCTCTGCCAGCAATCGCTACTCGGTGCCGAGGGAGACGTGATTCGTCTCGGTTGCTTGCGTAAGACTTCTCTTTTTTTCTACGATCGTATCGCTCTGATGCTCTTCTTCTTTCGCAGATCTGCTGCACGGAGCTTGCCTGGAAACGCTCTTGACGAGTGGCGACTTGCATGGTTCTTCGCCGCATGCGTGCCCGTCCTGTTCATCTGTGGTACGCCGAAAGTTAGTCACAGATCTTCGAAATAAAACGTACCTCTTTTCTGAAAGGTATGGCCTCCGAAGAACTTCAGAGATCTTGGCACTGGCCTCCCTCTCGTTCTAAAGCAGGCAATCTCTCAGGTGCGTTTCTTTTTTTCCTTTCTGTAGTCGTATCTGTCGATGTTGCTTTCCTGTCAGACTAGTGGCGATGGTACTGAAAGCTTTCCCAAAGAAACTCGTGATCTTTCCCCGGAAACCAGCTCTTCGGAAACAGTGCTCCTCAGCGAAGCACCAAACCTCTCGTCCAGCGTTGTCGACATGAGAACCAGCCAGGAATTCGAGCACCCGGTAAGTTTTTCCTGTTCATTTCCCTGTGTTCTTCAAGTTTTCATGCCAGCCGAGCTCTGTACGCGACGAGAACGAGTGGAAGTATCGCCGCCGAGGTAACGAAACTTTCTACACTTTTCCACGTCCATTTCACTTGTCACGATCTCTGGAGCCGCGTGTGTAGGTCCAATGCACAGACAAGTGGCGAGGCACCTGCTTCCTCTCTGGGCCTCTTCTCGAGCAGCAACAACACTGCCTTTGACCACTGCCGAGGACTGTCGTCGAGCTTCCAAGGCCAGTACCAGCAAGATTCTCCTGTTTGTCGCAATCATGTAAGGAACTGGACCGCCTTGTTATGGAATGCTCATTAGAATCTTTACAGGTCCTGTATAGCAACAGTGGTCATGTTATACCAAAGAATCCAGCGATGAAAGGATAGAAACAAACTGATGCTAGACACACCGAGCTTGTGTAGACGATTCTCTTCTTAGAAAGAAAAGTCACTCAAAATCATTAGAACGTGGAAAAAGTAACAGTTAGCAGCTAAGAAAACCTTCTCAAATGTTGTTCTCGGCTGGATCCGCTGCTCCATTCTCACCACCTGGAAGATCGGCAAGTCAGACGTCTAGAAACATGACTGCTAGTTGGCAATTTCCTGGGAAAAGAAGAGAAAAGATCGGATTTACCTTCTCCATCCGAAGCACCATAGGCAGCTTTTCTGGAAGGGAGAGGCTGGTGGGGAGTAGGCTGAGAAGAAAAAAAAAAAAAACAGAGGCACTGTAAGCACGAGCAACATTCCCGGGACGAATGCAAGGAATTTGCCTGCAGTTTTGGACGAAGGGATTCGATCAAACTCTTTGGCTTCTGACCGACCGGTCCACCTTGCTGTTAAACTCGCGATTAAGAAAGAGAAAAAAGAAAAAGAAAAAGAGAAGCATGAATGCACCGCACCTTTCCAAGAGCCCAGTCCGCGGAATCGAAGAACGCTCGCTCGTGATCCTGTAGAGAAATGGGCAGCATTTTAGAAGAGAAGGAGAAGGAAATTCTCTTCTTCGTTTTCTTCCTTGCTTCAAGCTTTCTAGCTAAAGATCTCCTAGTTTTCTAGCAAGAAATCCTCTAGGGGGAGAAACAAACCATAGAACTCACCTTGGAAATGAGGGGTGGCTTCTTTGGTCTCAATCCGCCATATTTCCTCTTCACTGCGGCTTCCTATAGCAACAAATCCAAAGAGATCTCTCAATTCCCGGACAAGGACGATTAGAATCAAGCAATCAAAGAGACCTCCTCTTCCGGCGATGGCATTCGCTGCTCCTCGGCCGCGTGGCTCACAGCTGCCGCGTCTTCATCCTCTCCCGGCGATGGCCGCTGGCGCTGGCGCTGCTCTTCCTCGTCGCCGGGATTGCTGCTCTTGGCATCCATTTCGCGATTCCAACCGATCGGACCGGGCGACAACGCTGCGGCGCTCGACGCGATACTGCCAATCGACCTACCGTGACGCTGCAAATGCCCCAAGAATATCCCTGGCCAGTAGTAGAATATGCTGTTTACTTTGAAAAAGCTTTCTAGCTGGGCGATGGATCATTCTCATCGCTTCCAGTGGCGCATCTCTGGTAGAGCGCAGTCTCGAGCTCCATGCAAAGGCCCTCGAGCTGCCTAATGCTTCGCCGCAAGCGAGATCCAGCGGATTTGTTCCCGGCGTACGCTTGGACTGCATCGATTTCACTGTCCGCTACCAGGAGCGTCATCTGCGAGCGCACCGATCGATCGAACAAGTTGAGTTTCGAGGCAAAAGAATCGAGAAACGATGAGAAGTTTACCTCGGAGTAGACCTGAGAGATGTAGAGCTTGGTCTCGTCTTCCAGGCCCTCCTGGTCTCCCTCCGCCGCTCCTTGCTCTTGGTCCTAGCAAATCACACAGAAACTGGTGAGTTGACAAGATGGAAGAATAGCAAGCACTTCACCTTCCATATCTCTAGAGAATACTCGCTACAAAACTTCACACATTTACCAGGAGCTCGTCGTGGTATTCAGCATTCAGCACCTTCTCCAGTACCAAGATCCTCTTCCGGAAAAACTCCATCGTCTTCCTCTGCAACTGAGCGTCCATGGCGTCCCTGTGCTCGTCAGAGTGTGGATCGCTGGGCTTGGCCGCATCCTCTTGCTTGTCGCCTGTGAGATTCTTGTTTTCTGGCTGAAGAGGTATTGCCTCCACGCCTGCGTCCTGGTTTAAGTCCGTCGTTGCTGGCGCGCTGGAGTTTGAGTTCGGAATGGACGAAAAGAGTTCCTGGAACAGCACTGGTTGCAGTCCATACTCTTCATCTTCGCAAATTGCCTGCCACCTTCCATATCCATGCCTAGAGAACAGTCCAGTCTTGAGCTGAGCTCATAGGTGAAAGCGAGAAGGTGATACATACTTGACAATGCCTTTCAGTAGCTTGCGGTCTTGCTCTTCTTTCCAAACTTTGGTCTCTTTCAGGGCCGCGTATTTATTGTAAGCGACGCTGGGGAATAGCGACGTGGAAGGATTCTCGTTCAGATTTTTCACCTGTTAAGGACCTTGTAAGTCGACAAGATAGGCAGCATTTTCCATGGGTACCTTTTCCCAGATGAGATGAAGAATCGCGAGCCTCACAAACACGTCCTGTATGCGCAAGCCTTCTTTCGGAATGCCGTCTGAGAGCCGTAAAACTCAGAAAAGCAAAAGGAAATGGCCGCACAAACTTTTACCTGAGAAAGTTGGAATGTCTGTCTGCTCTTCCGTTACATGCATCAAGAATAGTGCAGCATATCTACACACAGCAAAAAAGGTGAGGATTGCAATATAAGAAACGCAACGTACTCTTTGATCTCATCAACAGTTTTATGCTTGAAACAGGAGACAAACTCTGACCAGCTAAAATCGCCGAATCCGAACCTGGAATGCATTGTAAGTAAGAAATGAGCCGTCTAAGAAACGTGTGACAATACCTCATCAACACTTGCACAAACATAGCTCGCTGCTTCCGGTTAAAACCGAGGATGAGAATCGATTTTCCTTCTCCCTCCATAAGAGGAGGCGGCCCTGTAGCTTCCACTGACGGACACAAACAGCTTATGAAATCAAAATCTTTTCTGTCTAAGTGCATACCGCGTGGTTTTTTCCTTGAGCCAGGGGTTCTTTTAGCGGCATCTTTGCTAACCTCAGCTTCTGGCTTATTATCGTCTTCTTCTTCGGAGCTAGTATCGGACATTCCAGCCAAGTCGTCCTCCGCAGGAAAATGGTTAACCTGCAGTAAGATAGTTCATAATACTTTCGACGAGAAAAATATCTAGGACAAAAAAAGAATCGGCAAAGACCTGCTTGCGGCTTCGTTTCCCCTTTCCCAGTTCCTCCCGAGCTCGAGCTTCGTATTTGTTCTTCAAAAGATTTTCCCAGTATGTAGTCCTTGCGGAAGGATCCATGGTTTGAGATTCGAAATCCGCTTCTGCCTCCTTTTCTTGCTCAATGGCTTCGGCTGCCTTCGCATCCCCTTGATTCACGTATTCAAAGTTTGCCACCTACAGAAAGATGCGTATCAGATAATCTGTTAGCAAGAGTAACGGAGCCAAACCTTGAAAGCTTTGAAAAAGCTGTTATCCTCGTCAAGCTCTTCTGTTTCCTCTAAAAGTGACCGGTCCAACAATCTGCTACAAATATTTATACTAAGAAACAATAACAATGACAATCTCAACCTGTCAATAGCAGAATCATCGTAGTGAATTTGCCGCAGTTTTGCCTCCTCTGCTGTTTCGTCCGCAAACAGCTCCTTCGCACCATATCTTAAAATGTCATCTAACTCCTCCTGAAAAGCTTTCGAGTGTCATGATATATATATACATATATATTTTTTCTCGTGGCTCACCTGATTAAGAATTTGAGTCTTCATGCGTCCAACCACAAGATGCTCAAGCACCATCTTCTTCTTTGACAATTGCATCATCCTTTCCTCAATGGTCCCTCTCGTGATAAGCCTATAAATCATCACCTGCAAGCTTCGAAGGAAACATTGAGAGCCACAATGAGTGGTAACACCAACCTTGCTGGTCTGTCCCATACGATGTGCCCGAGCCATAGCCTGCATGTCAGCATGAGGATTCCAGTCACTGCCAAAAAAACTTTAGTCCTTTTTATCTGCTTCCAAGCCTATTGCACCTGTCATATATCACCACGGTGTCGGCAGTAGCCAGGTTAATGCCCAATCCTCCAGCTCGCGTGGAAAGAAGAAAGCAAAATATTTTGGAGCCTGGCGCATTGAATCTATCAATTCGACTTTGCCGATCGGCACCAGAGACTTTCCCATCGATCCTTTCATAATTCCAGTTCTACAAAACAATAAACAATTTTAAAAACAGAGAAAAAAAGAAGAAGAACAAGAGGAAGAGGAAGTAAAGTAACCTTGTAAGCAAGCCAATCCTCCAATATATCAAGAACTCTCTGAAACTGAGAATAAATCAATACTCTGTGTCCTTCGGCTTTTAGCTTTGTAGTCATTTTATCTAGAAGCAGCAGTTTGCCAGACGCCTCAACTAGCGTTCTAAAATGAAAGAAAGAAACATCAGGAAAATCGTAGAGCTCAACAGAGTGAAGCTTACTTTTGAACTGCGTCTTCATCTTCCGTTTCTTCTTCGACTCCATCTAAGAGAAATGGATGCGCACAAATCTTCCGAAGCTCCATGACCAAGTTGTTTAGCGACACCTGCACCATTGCACTCGTAAGAAGAATACAATATATGTTCTTCCAACCTTACTTGTACACCACTATGCCGTGATAAAACTTCATAGTTGCGAGTAAGCACCGCCCGATAGTAGTCTTTTTGTATGGCGCTGAGCTCCACACGAACAATTAGCTCTTTTTTTGGAGGAAGCTCCTTCAGCACATCCTTTTTAACCCCTGCAGCAAGAATTGCAGTAAGAGTATGACCACTTCCGAATTAAACACACTTCTTAGTAAATGTGATGATAACATGGTATGCAGCCGCTGGACTTGCTCTTCATGGTTGATATCTTTAAATTCGAGTTGAAATTCTTCTAGGCTAGAAAACTGCAATGGATAGATATAATACGCACATGAATGACAGTTCTCACAAACCTTGCTAGAATCCAGAAAATACATCAATGTAAAAAGTTCGTCTAAATTGTTCTGCAAATCAACAAAAAAGTGTTGATGTAGATATAAAAGTTGAGACATCTATATATACCTGTAAGGGAGTTCCAGTCAGTAACACACGGCTGTAAGTAGAATAGTTGTGTAACGTCTGAAAAAGTTTGGAGTCCTTGTTTTTAAGTCGATGTCCTTCATCAACAATCTGCAATATGCACGTCAAGTTTTGACCGAAGAAAAAAAGAAACTTACAAGACACTCCCACTTTATAGGTTTCAAGACCGCACTGTCAGTGTTCACCATTTCGTAAGATGTCAGAAGCACGTTAAACTTTACCCGCCGTTGCCTGCTAGCATTCTTCTTTCCTTTTTCAGGTTTTCTCTCCTTCGGAAGAAAAAATTCCTTCTGTCTAATGATTTCTCGTGCTTGGGCAGATCCTATATACGTGACCTGGTTAAGAAGGTTAAGCAAGAATACCGAGAGTTTTCTTGAAAACTTACAATACTCATTTGTGGTGCCCAAATTGAAAACTCACGCTCCCAGTTTCGCAGCGTTGAGAGTGGTGCCACAATCAAATGTGGTAATGAAACACCCTCGTGCAACAATGATGTTAGAAAAGAAATCGTCTGTATCGTTTTGCCTGAATAAAAAAGCATTACATCTTTCAAAAAAAAAAAAAAACTGAGAAAAAAAGTAGTACCTAAGCCCATTTCATCCGCCAAAATAACAGGCTTTCCCTGTTGCCAGGCATATCGCAAGAAGTTGAGCCCTTCCAACTGATAAGGATGCAAGACACCTGGAGACAAACGCCAAAGTTCAAATCAAGAGCAAACTTCGCAACTTACGTACCTCCGACCACGAATTCTGGTGTTTTGTCATAAGGAGTAAAAGCTTTCTGACGCCTTTTATCATGATCAACATCCTGGTATTCTTCATTAGTCGAGGCCGCTTTGTATCTTTTTATTTCAGCCTGAAACGCGACAATGTCATCCTCGGTCTCCCAAGTACATTCTTCGTACCCAAGCTCTTTCCATTTCACCAGAAATTCATCTTTACCAGAACGCTTCCTAAATCATATTCCAGATCAGTAGAGAAAAAAAAACCTTTTTATACCTATAGTCGATGATTCTATCCACCGTAGTCCATTCCGGTTTGACAGGAACCTTTTCTTCCTCATCTTCTAGTTTCAATTCTGATTGCCGATTAAAATTCATCAACCTGAGCCGTATTCCTGGATAAGACTTTATTGCTTTGTCTAGAGCGGCCTGTGTCACCCTTGAAGATAAAGAGGAGAAAACAAATGACACAAAGAAAGAAAGAAAAAACGACATACATACCAGGAGCAATGCATGTAAGACTTGGATTTCCACTTGACCAAGTAATGCTTGGTGGATTCTTCGGCGACTCCACCATCCTCTGATGGCTCTGGTGGTCGTATTTGCCAATCCAAGATTTTTTCCAAGTCCGCAAGAGGCTCTCTCTAGACGAGAAAACACAGTCAAGAAAAAGAAAACCGACACCAAAGTTGGCTTACGCATTTGAGGCAGCTCCAATCTCCCTTTGGAACAGACTTCATCGGTGGATCCAAGCATTCGAGGTGATAGACCGCTGTGCAAGTATCGCAGCAAAGGAGCTTTCCTCCAAGAGAACAAACGCTACAGTGATCGTCACTCTGGAAGAATAACACAAGCAATTAAGTCTCGAAAGTTTGGCGCATCTTACTTGCTTGGCTTCTCCCGCGTCTGCAGCATTGGCTGCATTCCCGGCGGCATCGTCATCGTCAATTTCGTCGCTGTCAGCTGCCTCTTGCTCTCGATAGGATGGCTTCTTTCTCGATCTCGTCCTCAGCCGCCCCGCCATTGTGCTCGAGTCCTGGAAATGCAGGCCCGGATTGACGAATCCTCTCTATTTCCTCTAAGCATACCTGCTCTTCGCTCTCTTTCGCCATGGCGGAAATAACCTACACGAACACAAAAAAGGAAAAACCCTGATTCAATTCATACCCTTGAAAATTGGTCCCATAGTCTAGTGGTTACGACATTGGACTTTGAATCCAAGAGCCCGAGTTCGAATCTCGGTGGGACCTAATTAAATAACCATAATAAAGAGATTATGAATTATATATTAATTTTATGCAATTATAGACTCATCAAATTCACTTAAAACAAATTCATCAACTTTGGTAATTGAGGCAAGAAGGTACAAATATAAAGTCAATAATATTTGGATTTTTGGCTTATCAATCAGTAATTTTTTGTTTAACAGCTTTAGCATTTATCATTATGAGATATGCATGCATTCTTGCATTGATCATAGTTGTTAAAAAATTTGAGCTCTCTTTGTCAACAGATAATTATTCTAATCGAGTTTTAATTCACTGCTTTGATGACTTCCATGCTGTAACATCACATCAGGATTATAATAGATGTGGTAATGAAGTCTGGACCCAATTTGTTGGAAGTGGGTTTCGCTCTGGTCGTTACATGTCTCAATTTGGTATATTTACTATAATTTTAGAGATTGGGTTTTACCATACTTCTCTTAGTACTGATTTTAACCAAGCTTTATTAGACATTTGGGATATTTGTCTTGCTCACTTTGATCCAGGAGGTATTGTTACTCTTGAGGATGGGTCTATGAGATTAACAATGAGATCTAGAAGACGATCCAATGCAAGTAATTAATAAAGGAATGACTTCCACCATCTAATTCATCAACTAAGAGCTACATACATTATATGGTGTGTCGCATACCCGATTTTGGTGTTGAAAAGTAGTGGTTTTTTGCCACTAGAGATCTTGGCATGGAAAAGAAATATTGCTCTTATGAAAACATTATGATGAGACATCAAGACAAACTAGCCACCTGGACAATAGAAGACTAAAAACCTCATGTATGAGTGGAATAAAGAATGGTGGCATGAGCTTAAAATTTAGGATTGAACCTAGAATTGGTAAGATCCATTTGATGATTAACCAATATAGATGAATTAAGTATTAGAATAATGTTAGCTACTAGGACTCTAGGTGTGACATTACTATGCAATAATCAACCCTATAGTTATTTGGATTTTCTGGGATATCATCATACCACTCATAGGTATGTAAGACTTTTGTTACTTACCTCTGCACTGGTTGCAAGTAGAGCATGAAAGGCACACTAAATGACACATCCCCACAAGTAACAACTTTGTTAGCAATTTGATTTTCACTAAATGGAGGATGTTTATCATACTCTACCAAAATAGCATTTACAGGACCGAACCACCCTCCCATTATAAGCATGTATGCTAACCAAGGCTAGAGGGAGACTGACAGGGAACAAATGCATTCATTTATAGAATTTTAGGTTTCTAGACATATAATATATGTATATATATATAATCCCTACATCCAATGCTAGGTAGTTAGCAAAACCCTCTCTAACTTGTTAACAAACTAATCTATGATTTCATAATACAACTCAATTGCATCTCACAATCATCACTACTATATTTTGTTGATCCCTAGTTGCCTAAAGTAAAACAACATAGATTTTAGATAATCAAAATTCCTCAATGCAAAACACACAAAAGCACTTCACTCTAAGTTCTAACTTTTCTAATAGAGGCTACTTCTAAGTTACAGCTTGAGAACACCTTTTGTGTGGAGGTGTAAATCTTAATTTTATGTAAGGAAAGAAGAAATAACTTCTTAAGCTAGCTCTTAAATGTATGTTCAAAGACAACCTTTATATGCATGAAGAGTTGAACGTATGTTCAAAGGCAACCTCTTGTGCATGAATGAAACAAGGAAAAAATACAACTTTTTGATTGTCAAACTTAAGAGAGCTAAGAGTTGAAAGCTTTTCCTATTTCTCCTTATTAGTATAAAATATTTAAAGTGCTAATAAAGTATAGCATTGTCAACAACCAAAAAGAACAACTTAAGAAATGCTTTATTAAAGTGTAAATAATAAAGGGAAAGTGTATATGAACAAGAATTTTGGGCTATTAAAGTGAAAATTATTCAACTTAGTAGTGACCTACATTAGTTTTTGAGTTTACAAATACACTTATTGCAAAATAAAATTAAATAGTACAATTATACAGTTCAGTAATACACTTTAAAGTGATCATTATTTATAAATTTAGACTTGTATAAATTAAGTTTTAAGTCATGTATAAATTAAGTTTTCATATAAATAAGCTTAAATCACATGTCCTCCAAGGATTACATTTCTAGGTATTTTTAAAGTTCAATAACAAGTTGGATAACAGTGTTTTACAGTTACTGTTATCGGAACAGTTTTTTATTTAACATTTATTAACTTGTGATTGTGTATTTATAATTTTGAAAAATAAAAATATGTAAATATTAACCCTTAAAAAATTTAACCTTTAAACTATAAATTTATAAATATATCACTAGAATAAAAAAAAAAATTTAAGCTTACTACATCTGCCTCACATTTCCTATAAGCTATTTCTAAACCCTAAATCCCTAACTTTTATTTTATTGAGGAAATTTCTAAGTAATTATTTCATAGCTTTCCCCAATATATAGTAGTACATTTGTAGAAGATAATTTATATGTATGATTAAAATTAATGGTATATACTTATTATAAAATGGAAGATTTCGGTCAATAAAAGGTAGAAAGTAACACTGGCACATCATTTATAGCTTGTTGCTAAATTTCACACATTCAATGTATTTGACAAGATCATATAATTTGCTGCATTATCCTCAAAGTTGAGCAACTCTATAAATGCTCTTTGTGCTATATCCACATTCTTCCACTTCTTACAAGCATCCATCACTAAGATCCAAGTCACAGCGTCGGCCTTACATGGCATTGCTTGTAGCATCTCCACAGCCTGGCCAACTTTGTTGGCTCTACAAAGCATGTCCGCCATGCAGTGATAGTGCTCGACGCTGGGAACTATTCCAAACTTCGAGGAGCTCATCCAGCTAAAAATCTCCCGTCCCTTATCCACGAGACCGGCATGACTACAAGCAGTAAGAATCGACAGGAATGTTATGGAATCCGGCTTAAACCCCTCGTTCAGCATCTTGTCAAAGAGATCAAACACCGTTTTGGAGGTCCCTTGGAGGCTGTAGCCTGCTATCAGCGCGGTCCAAGTTGAAACTTTGATTTCCTTGATGGAGCAAAAGATCTGCTCGGCTTCTACCATGGTTCCACACTTGACGTAAAAATCCACGAGCTGAGTCGCGATGGCTGGATCGTCCTCGAGGCCACACTGGCAAACTTCCGCGTGGAGTGCTTTCCCTGTCCTTAGCTCTCCAGTGTTCTTGGAAGCCTTTAGACCCGTGAGAAACGTCCACGAGCTCCGTGCCAAGCAACCCCCGGATCTCATTTGAGCAATCAGCTCCAAGGCTTTGCCTCCCTGCTCATTTTCGCAGTAGCCGGAGATTAATCCCATCCAGAGCACTGGACTGCGAACTCCGCATCGATCAAAAGCTCGTTGTGAGTCGGCCATGCTTCCACATCTTGCGTAAATCTCCACCAGGCTGCTCGCAAAGTAGGCATTCTCGCAGTCATGACGCTTCTCAGCAGCTCGAGAGTGAAGAGCCATCGCCATTTCCAGTGACTTCATCCTTACTTTGATCTCTGGACCATCACCACCTTTTAAGACCTTTGCGTCTTCGTCCATTGCGAGAGCCGCGCACGCCTTGACTGCTGCAGAGAACGTCCACGAATCCGGGATGCAAGACGCTTCGGACTGGACCATCAGGAGCTCAAACAGTTGGAGCGCCAGTCTACCGCCGCCAGGAGTTTCTGCATAGCCACTGATCAACGAATTCCACTGGAAAATGCTATGGAGCTTTGTGCTGTCGAAGATCCATCGAGCCATCTCAATACAGCCACACTTTGTATACGCATCGATCAAGCTGCTCGCCAAGTAAACACCCCATGAAGAACCAGAGCACTTTGCGTGAGAGTGAATGACCATCGTCTTCTCCAGAGAGCCAAGCTTCACGAGTCGAGCATCGTCCTCAGTTTTGGTTGCTTCTTCTCTCGCCGCAAGACCGCTGCAAGCCTTCAGTGCCGCGACGTAAGTGTAAGAGTTCGCTCGAAAGCCTTCCAAGAGCATGGAGGAGAAAAACTCCAAGGCTAAGTCACACTGCCCGTTCTCGGCATAGCCATTCACCAAAGCCGTCCAAGAAACCAAGCTGTGCTGCGATACCCCATCGAAGCATCGCCGAGCATCAGTCACGAGTCCACAGCTCGCGTACATGTCGATCAAACAGGCCTGGAGGAAAGGATCCAAGTTGAGATTCGCTTGTAGAGCCTGCGAATGGATAGCCATGCCATTCTCGAGCGACACGACTTTGAGTGAGAATCCATCCAGCTTGAGAAACTCCTCCTCTGCAGCGCGTCTACTACAGGCCTTGAGTGCCGAGACAAAGGATCGAGCGTCTGGCGAGCAGCATTCCCTGTTCATGGAGCCGATTTTCATGGCTTCAAACAGCTCCAGAGCTCGATTATACTGTCCATTCTCCACATATCCCTGTATCATGGAGTTCCACGCCACCACATTAAGCTTGGAGCAAATCTGGTCGCTTGCAAAGATGTTATCGGCACCTCTCATGTCGCCACACTTCGCGTACATGTCGATCAAGCTGCTCACAACATAGTTCTCACATAAAAACCGGCTCTTGAGTGCGTGAGAATGGACAGCCATACCTTTCTCCAGAGACACCACTTTGATATTCGCGGAAAACCTGGATGATTCATCGTGAATTTCCTCCTCCAGCGCAAGACTGGCACAAGCTTTCAGTGCTGCGACGTAAGTTCGAGCATCTGGAACAAACCCTTCAGAGATCATCGCCACAAACATCTCCAAGGAGGAATTGCCCTCTCCGTTTCGAGCATACGCAAGCATTACAATGTTCCAAGACACGAGGTCTCGTGTTCTTGCCATGGAAAACACCCGGTTGGCATCAAACAGGGATCCACACTTCACGTACATATCAAGGAGGGCATTCTGCACGAAAATGGACTGGAAATGGTCGTTGTTGAGCTGCGAGTGTATTGCCATACCTCTTTCCAGCATCCGGGCTTTTGCTCCATCTCGAGCTGCGAGGCTGCTACAGGATTTAAGAGCAGCGACCAGACTCCATGAATTACTAACTAGAACTTTCTCGCTCTCTCCGTTCTTGAATTCCATGCCCTATTCCATTTCTCACTATCTTGTTAATGTTTGAAAAAAATGCTGATTCAGAATAATTATCTGCAATAATTTTTTAGCAAAAAAGATATGAAGGTGCCAGGCAGAGAAACAAGCGGCTAGTGGATTTATACAATCACTATTGTTTTTATTGAATATGACAAATGATATTATTGTTTTGTTATAAATGTTTGTGTGAGAATTGCTATAGTATATATCAATATGAGGTACATATACATTCTTACTTTGATCCTAGTTGTTACAAATATTGAGCTCTCTTCAGCACCGGACAGCTATTCTACTCATGTTTTAATTGACTGCTTTGATGAATTCCATGTTATAACACCTCAAGAGCATTATGCTAGATGTGGTGCTGAAGTCTGGACCCAATTTGCTAGAGGTGGGTATCACTCGGGCCGTTATATGGCTCAATTTGGTGTATTTACAGTAATTTTAGAGGTTGGATTTTTCCATGACGCAATTGCTACTGATTTTAGGCAAGCTTTATCTGATATCTGGAATGAATGTCTTGCTCACCATGAGGCCGGAGGTATGGTTAGTGTTGAGGACGGGTCTATGAGATTAATAATGACTTATAGAAGACGCCCAAACTATTAACCTTCTAAAAATTAAGTTAGCTTCTAATTATTTGCATGATAGCTTGACAATTTGATCATGCCCATTTGAAATGCTAATTGTTCAGAATTCTTGCAAAACTTTCACCAATGCTGTGCTTTGCACTACTTGAAACTGGTGGATCTCCAATGTAGAGATCAAAGAATGCTCCTGTCAAGAACGTGTATGGACAAGTTTAACAAAATGGAAAGGGTCTTACTGCATAAGTTCTCGCTGAAGATAGTTCCTACACGACGACCATCAACTACAGTTTGTAATCTTCCCCCTGGTTGCCAGTGAATATCAATCACAGTCCCCTATGAAACCCACAGAATGTAAGAAGAGCCATTCATCTCGAAACTGTATACCTTGTGGATTTTGAGATCCCCGGAGAGGTAAGAACAGAAGATCTGGAGCCCCTCGTCATCTTCAGCTCCTTTGATCTGATTCACGTATTATTGAGCTTTGTCATGAAACGGGAAAGCAAACATGAAATTACCTTTCTTAAGCGATTTCTCAAGGAGACTTGGAAAGCACTAGAAAAAAAATCGCGAGTTATGTGGAACCCGAAGAAAAACGACGCACCTTCTCACTAAATCCACAGTCAGGCCTTTGTAGAGAACCACCATTCGCACTGTTAAGCTCACTTCATGCCTAAAAACATCTGTCAATAAAAGCGGCTTCAAAAGATGAAGCGAATCCCTCACCTGAGAAGATCATCGTAGAACTCGGACCGAAACTTGAGATCACTAGGAGATACTCCAGCATACTTTTCTCCAAGCTGCGCACGCAGTGATTCAGGATGCACATCTGCTTACTCGAGAAAAACTTCAAAACGAGACCTTTAAAACAAAGCAGACAGCTTACACATGCCAAACGCGTAGAGATTTATCGACTTTATCTTCATCAGTTGTCTGCACCGCACTCCAACCCCGCCAAGCACCTGCATGATCAAACGTAAGATGCCGGGAATTCTCTCGAGACGACTGAAGTCACGGCAATCGACGTAAGAAATCACAGACTTACCTACAAAATGCTAACCTGAGAGAGTTGTAAGCCGTTTCCTTCGAGACCAAGTAGATGGAGCGGGAACTGAACACCGCTATGAGGTTCCACCACCGTCTTTGTAAGATCGCTCGTCCAATCCTGGGAGGCAGTATCACTCTCCATCGTTATCTCTGTCACTGGAGCCTTGAGAGTAAGCGCAGCTTCGCAAGGTGGCCTGTGAGAGAAAACCAGCAACGAAAGAATTAAAGAATAGAAGAGGTAAACTTACGGAACGATCAGAGGCGGCCAGATCGCTGCCGCAAGGATCAAAACAACCGGAGGAACACTGCTGCATTTCTTGTCCTCGGCACCCCACATTCTCGTCCACATCACTGAAGAAGCTCTGGAAAAGCTTTCCCCAACGCTGGGAATGCGAACTTGGCGGCATTTACCCCGCCTCTGCGTCCTATCACTCGAGGGCGTCGAGGAAGAGGCGCCATTGCTCTTGATCGACAGCAAAAGTCCTCCCAGGAGCGTCCCTACGATGGAATTGAGCGAGAATACCTGCGGCCGAGGAGGAATCGCTGCTCGCGCCGCCCAATCGCAGACCGCGGACCAGCCGGCATCCATGGCCAGGAAATCCCTAACCCTAGACCCTATTTTAGAGCGCTCATTTCCAAGAACGCTGGACGCTGGAAGAGAATACCGATGCATCGCTATTTCGAAGCATATTCGTTTCGAGGGAATATTCACGGCCGTACACACGTGTCTTACCGTACAAGAGGGTTCAGGGCTTAGGGTTCTAGCGGATAGATTTTAAGAGAGAAATGCGAGGCGTTCCAGACGGGCGCCTCATTATGGATAGCGGCATCGGGGCGCTCGTCCAGCGCCGAGCGATCACGGCGCGCAATCGCATCATCTCCTCACTAGCAATGCGATTCCCGGGAGGAAGGCTTGGGGCGCTCAATGGTCGCTTCTTTGGCCAATGCCCACTGCTTCGCCCTGGATTATCGCTTCGGATCGCCGGCGCCCGGGGCTTTCGAGCTGTGTCGGCACAGATGGAAAGAAAAGCAGCGGCTACCGGCGATGGTGGAGCTGCGGTGGCTGTGCACAACGATAGAACACTCTTGGTGGAGCTACACAAGGAGGCGTCCGAGTCATATCTCTCCTATGCGATGTCCGTTATCGTTGGAAGAGCTCTTCCGGATGTGCGCGATGGTCTCAAGCCCGTGCATCGCCGAATACTGTAAGTCCTTCGTGAGCTCTTCTTTCTTTTTTCTCTGATCGTGTACTTGTTATAGTTACGCTATGAACGAGCTGGGTTTAGCGTCCAAGAAACCTCATAGGAAGTGTGCTCGTGTTGTTGGCGAGGTAAGGCTCTCTTCGTTTCTTCTCTACGTTCTTAAAAAGCTGTTTGTTTGTTCCAACTAGGTGCTTGGAAAGTTTCATCCGCATGGGGACACAGCCGTGTATGATGCCTTAGTTCGCCTTGCCCAGGCAAGCTATACACTTTTCTTCTCTTCCTTTATAGTTTGACATGGAAAAACGTTTTTCCTGTCGCAGAGTTTTTCGCTGCGGTCACCACTTATCAGTGGTCACGGGAACTTCGGCTCGCTGGACGGTGACCCTGCGGCTGCAATGAGATACACCGAGTGTAGGCTTCATGTAAGTTTTGTTTTGCCAGTAGCCAGTACGATGTAAGTTTTCTTTTCTCTTTTCAGCCGCTTTCAGAAGCAATGCTTCTTGCCGACCTTGATCTGGATACCGTAAGTGCGAGTCATGTTGTGGCCTACCGTGACCTGACTTACTCCACACCAGGTCGATTTTATTCCAAACTTCGACGGATCACAAAAGGAGCCGGTAGTCATGCCTGCCAGACTTCCCAACGTTCTTATCAATGGTGCTTCCGGAATAGCCGTGAGTATGGTTCTTCCAAGGGTGACAAATAATTACCTTGACTTGCAGGTTGGCATGGCTACCAATATACCTCCGCACAACCTCTCCGAAGTTGTGGACGCACTTTGCGCTTTGATAAAGAATCCTAATGCAACTGTATGTAGATTTTCGATTCGGCTTGTGAGAACGGATTAACAACATCATGATTTTTACAGGTCGAAGAACTGATGGAACATCTGCCTGGCCCAGATTTCCCGACCGGAGGACAAATTTTGGGGATATCGGGGTAAAGCTGGCCTCTTTCCTTCGGCTTTACAAGCTATAGTAACTCGCAGGATAGCGGACGCTTTTAGAACCGGCCGCGGAACGATTACAGTTAGAGGCAAAGCAGATTTCGAGGAGCTGGAAGGAAAAATTTCTCGCTCAGCTATCATTATTACTGAGGTTCGATTTGCTATACCTGAATCGGATGATGATTCTAGATTTGGCCTTTGTTTTACAGATTCCGTATGGTACAAACAAGTCTACTTTGGTTGCTAAGATTGCCGAACTCGTTAACAGCAAGGTGCGTGTCAGGCATTTCACACAGTATTTTATATTCTCCTGTGCAGACGCTAGAAGGTGTAAGCGACATCAGAGATGAAAGTGACCGAGCAGGAATGCGGATTGTCGTCGAGGTAATTGTGATAAAATGGCTTGACATTCTTTGAGCTGGCTGTTCTCTATATATGCATGCAGCTCAAAAGAGGCGCTGTGGCAGCTGTTGTTCTGAATAACCTGTACAAGCATACAGCTCTGCAGTCTCGTTTTAGCTACAACCTAGTTGGGTATGTATGTTCTAGTGTGCATTGTGCAACGTACTTATCCCACATGTTTTTGTTGTATCAGTATTCTTAACAAGGAGCCGGAGGTGTTTAGTATCAAGAGACTGCTGGAGGTAAGTTTTCCCGGTTGTATTTCGGAAGTCTGAGTCGCTTTTTGTGGCAGATATTTCTAGATTTTAGGTGTTCAGTAGTCCAGAGGCGAGCTCAGTGCGAACTTACACGTGCTGAAGCAAGGGATCACTTGTTGGAGGTATAGCTTGCGACATGGTTTCAGGCGCTCACTTAATTTGTTTGCAGGGTTTTTTGAAAGGATTGGACAAGCTGGACGATGTTGTGAAAGTGTTAAAGAGTGCCAAGGATTCTGCGAGTGCAATGCAGGCATTGCAGAAAGGTTAGCATGCTAGTTGAGTATGCAAATCCTTATTACTGTTACTGTGTTGCAGATTTCGAACTATCTGCAGCCCAGGCCGAAGCCCTTTTAGGAATGCCGCTACGGCGTATAACCAGTTTAGAGGTTAGTGAACCAGCCACAATCATTTACTTACTTTTTTTTTTTGTTTTGCAGCGAAATAAGATACTCGAGGAACATAATAGTCTTCTTGCGCAGGCCTCCAACTTGCGTGAGTTGCTCTCAAACAAACAGCGCGTTTTAAGGGTGAGGACTTCTCCTCAAAGGCGTAACTATTTCAGCGTGTACTTCATCTGCCTTTAGGTCGTTGAAAAAGAAGCTTTGGCTTTGAAGAACGAGTTTGGAAGTCCACGTCGGACTGTGCTCGAGGAGGATGGCGATGGTCGAATAGATAACATTGATGTGATACCAAACAACGAGAGTTTCCTGGTATTTCACTTTCAAGCAGCAGTTCTCTGTTTAACCTCTCTCCTTGCGCCAGACTCTCAGCGAGAAGGGTTACATCAAGAGGATGCAGCCCGACACCTTTTTAGCACAAAGGCGTGGGACAACAGGCAAGTCCGGGGCCAAGATGAAAAGCAACGATGGCATGGTGGATTCATTCATGTGCAGGAATCACGACCACGTTCTCGTATTCAGGTGAACCTTACTACGCTGCTGCCGTCTTTGTGGACTAAAACGGACTGTTTTGTAGCGAGCGGGGAGTTGTATACTCCTTTCGTGCCTACCAAGTCCCTGAATGCTCAAGGACCTCTGCTGGTGTTCCCATCATTCAGGTTCATTGTTCATGCGGTGCTATGCATGAAAGTTCTCTTTTCTTGCTTTCGTAGGTGCTCTCCATCCCGGCGGGAGAACGAATTACTTCTATCTTCCCACTCAGCGAGTTTCGAGAGGACCATTTTCTGGTCATGCTCACTTCCAAAGGTTACATCAAAAGAACGGAACTGCCAGCTTTCTCATCCATTCGACCACAAGGCATTGTGGCCATTCAGCTGGTGCGCTGTCAAGATCAATTGCTTTCGTTTC
This sequence comes from Selaginella moellendorffii, assembly GCF_000143415.4. NCBI lineage: Eukaryota > Viridiplantae > Streptophyta > Lycopodiopsida > Selaginellales > Selaginellaceae > Selaginella > Selaginella moellendorffii. Next base: position 477,962 of record NW_003314342.1, read on the forward strand.
TTCCATTTTTACGAAGGTTCTTCTGGCTTGCAGATGGAGGGAGACGAGCTTAAATGGGTGCGACTGGCCACCCAATCTGACAGGATATTCATTGGCTCTCGGAATGGGATGGCTATGCAGGCTCCTTGTGAGGTACCAACGGAAGTAATCTCTCCACGCAGCTTGCTAAGTGTGCGGTTTCTATCTAGTTTCGTTCCATGCGAAGGGGAGCTCGTGGTCTAAGGGCCATGCGCATTAAAGAAGGTGACGAGATTGCTGCTATCGACATTGTTCCTGGATCTGTATGGAAAGAGAGGTAGGCTAAAGCCCGACTTTGCTTTGTACTCACGTTTTATGCAAAAGGAGCAAAGCAAGCGAAGCTCCTTGGTTGCTCTTCGTCTCTGAAAACGGGATGGCGAAGCGAGTCCCTATAACTTCCTTCCCTCGGCACGGCTTGAACAAAGTCGGGGTTATCGGATGCAAGGTATGCATGGTGTGGGAAATGAAATCAACGAGCATATCATTGTGTTTTGTTTCGCAGTTCGTTCCCGGGGACCGGCTCGCATCCATGTTTGTCGTGGGAACGTCAGTTTCAGGTAGGCACAATTTCTATTCTTGCTGCGTGATAACTGGCAACAATTTGGACAGATGGAGAAAGCAACGAAGAAATCGTAGTCGGGACCCAGGGAGGGATCTTCAACCGGTTCAAAGTTCGCGAGATCAGTATCAAGTCGCGGATGGGAAGGTGCTTTTCTTTCGTTTCCTGCAAGCTTTTGTTTGATGGTCTGGTTGTCTCTCCAGGGGCATCAAGCTGATGAAACTAGATGTGGACGACAAGGTGAAATCGGTCTCTGTGGTTGCAGCGTCGGATTCTCCCGCTCACGACGAACCACCATCCGATTCATCGCAGGAATCGTAGAAGAACACGGCCATTACGTACAGGGCTTACTTTTGTATAGCAAAAATTTTGGTACGGACTTTATAAGACGGGTATATTCTCTCTTTCCTTCTTCGTGTGCTATGGCGGATACCATGAACAAGGAGGTGAGTGGCGGCGTTTGTTTCTCGTTTTAGGGCTGGTCGATCCTGTGTGTAGGCTGTTGTGGAGCTCCAGGCCAAGCTGGTGGATGCCACAGCCAAGCTCAAGCAGGTACTTTCGATCGATCGCTTTGACCTAAGTTTTTTCTTGCGTTTCTTCTTGTGAAGGTCCAAATGCAAATGCGGACCAAAGAAACCGAGAAGAAGCGCGCTCTGTTGACACTAGACGAGATCAACTACCTAGACGATGATACACACACTTACAAATCAGTCGGTAAATTTTCGCATGTTGTTTTCTTCGTCCCTGAGTTTTTTTCTTTCTCCAGGCAAAGCGTGAGTTCATAGTTTTTCAGCATCTTTCTTTTCTTTTGTTTTGGGATGATTTTTTGTGCAACGCAGCTTTATTTTGGAGCCCAAATCGAAGCTTGTGGGCGAGCTACAAGAAAAGGCCCAGGAATGCGAGTCCGCCATGACCAATCTCTCTGTAAGAGTACTTCCTTTCTTTCTGGTTGTCCAATCGGGATTTGTGTATAGGCTTCCAAGGAGTATCTAGAACGGCAGCTCAAAGAAATCGAGGGTAATTTCAAGGAACTGTTGCAGCAATCACCATCCCTCGCAAGACAAGTCATGGCAATGTCAGTGACATAAAATGTGCATCGCTTTGAAAGTCAGATTAAGAGTTCACTTTAATCTAAAGATTATTGTTATCTATCAATACGGAAACAAAGTATATTATATATGCAGAATGCAGATACAACGAAGATTTCTTACAGCACAATGTAGACCGTCTACTATTTAATATCTGTCTAAGTATGAGTCCTTGTAATCCTAATTTATCATGTTCGTCACCATTCTTTGGTGGAAATGCTAAGTAATTTTTCATCGACTTGTTTTTGTTCTTGATTTCTTCACATGGAAGGTGGTGGTGAAATGGGCTTGAGTAGAAGCTAGCCTTGGTGTTTAGTGTTTAATGTAATTTTCTAGGTTGCATGCCTACTCATGGATTGAGCATTTGGGATGGTGGCCATGGATGTGATGATACACCCAAACTTGGTGTTTCCTTCTTGTTTGTAGGGAGATGTAGCACTACAGTTTGTAAATCCTAATGTCACCTCGAAGTGCACCATTCAGCTTGTCTTGGGTGCCATGCAAATGAGGTTGCCTCCATGGATGATGTGCTGAAGCTGCAGCAGCAGCATGGTGAGGACAGCAAATCAATTTGAAGGACAAGTCAAGACCACTGTTTTCTTGAGCTTGTCCATGGCATCAAAGCGATTCTGGGGGAAATCCAGGATATCCATCACAGCTCTCTCTGCTAACAGGCCTGTGAGAAGGATCGAGGTGTGGCATCCCTGTGCAAAAGAGAAAAGTTTGATCAAAGAAAAATAAGAAAAATTTGAATTTGTATTGATCAATTGTGAAGATCATGCACAAAGAGGCAGAACATCATGCTAGCTCCTGTGGATCCTAATAGGTCTAAGCCTGTCAAGTTAGGATTGTTTTAGAGCTTTTATGAAAGGACAACCCTTGATAATGCTCCGTTCGCTGATTCTACAACCACTATAGATGTTGATCCCACCTCAATTGTACCAGTTCAAGATTCTAGTGGCTTGTGTTAGTTATGGGAGTTATGAACATGGGTGTGGACAAGGTTACAAGGGCGGTTGTAGCCCACAATGTTACAACTGTGACATATTGCAGTGGAATATGGGAATCTGTTGTAACAATAGTGATGCTTAAATACTTCCTGTTAATCAATTAAAAAACTAATGGATGTGTTTAAAGTTTCATCTTGTCCTCCTTTGACATGCACAAATATGTCCTATTATTTCTCAACCGCTCACTTATTTGTCTTCTCTAGAGTTATCTATGACACCAAAGTGATGGTTTTGGTGGATATTGCCTTTGCAATTGGTTTGTAGTTTGGAATTACAACAAGTCTCCTATTCTTATCCTTTGCAGTCATTTTTCCTAATTAAAGGTTTTTGGCACATATGTCTTTGCAATATAACTTCCATCACATATGATGCCCAACCAAGTTGACAATATCATCTTGGGTGTCAGTTGGTTGTATGCTAGTTAAATTTTATTATGATTATAAGCCTCAATATTCCAAGACATCCTTCCCTTTGTTTATGTTTGCCAGCTATTATTTAAAGATCTTCCTTATTCACCTCTTGAGCCTTCTCCTACAGATGATAGAGAAGCTTCTAATATTTTCTCAAAGCTCTTTGGTCTTATCAATCAGACTAAGTCTTCTATGCATAAGTGGTATAGTATCCCTACTTGAGATATGCATTTGGGACTTCATCGACAATCTCCTTAGGATAAGGAGTAAATGAATAACTATGTAACAAAGATGCTTGACTTAGGAGTCATTCACACAACACATAGTAAATAGACTACCATGCCACACCTTGTACCTAAATTAGATGGGATTAAGTTTTTTATTTGATTTCACAGTAACTAACTCTTATCCTTTGTTGTTGATGATCACAATTTTGGACTTGGTATTGACAAATACTTATAGATCATATTGATGTGGTAAAAATAGTTTTTCAACTTCATATAAATTCATATCTGCAACATTGGAAACCTTTGAAGAGTTTGCATGAGCCTATCTAGATGATTTATTGATACACATTAATAGCATATGAGATATGTTAAATTGGTGCTTAAGAGGTGGAAGCTTAGAAGGATCTGCCAATTACAAAATGGTTTGGATAGTAGTAAGCCTTATGTGTTTTGGTGTATGCCAAAAAACTTTAAATTGGCTGAGGATATATTAGTGTATATTGGTGAATTGAGTATCGTTTGGTAGCACCAATGTGTTATACATTGCGCTTCTTCTATGATATGTTGAGATAATGTTCATGAAACCATAGCTTTAGAGTTTTCTTGTGGAATGATTTAGTTTGAGAGAATATTTAATTGGAATAACATAGTAAGCATGTATAAAAACCTACATGGGAGAAGACAGGGGATTTTCTCTTTGTGCATTTGCTCCCAAACTTTGTAGAGAAGAGTTGAGGCCTTGAGCCCTCAACAATTGCACAGTAGGATGCTCTTTTTCTAACCAAGAGCAAGTTCATAACTTATTATATTGTAGAGATTTAGTGGTATGAAAGCTAGCCGGGGCACTCTCCTCCTCCATAGAGACACCTTGGGTTTGGATCATAGTTTAGTTTTATTCTTTTTTCAGTTTCTCATTTATTTTTTCTTGCTTTTGTTTTGCAACTTGCACTATCAGTTTTTATAGTGTAATTTCTCACTTCATTTCTCTTGCCATTTCTTTTATATGATAGATCTCTTCTTGGCTTTCTTTTGAGGTGTGGTTCAACCTAAGATGTCCAAGAATTGCTACATACAAGAGTTTTTTTGTCACCTTTGTGTCCTAGAAAACCCATATCAAGATTCTTAAGATACTGTGTGCAATTTGTCATTATTTTCTATCTTTTATTTTTCTAGGATCTTAGTTTATATCAAAAGCTTATTAATACTCCAATGTCAAATGATTCCATCCAAAAATCCTATCCACCCTATATCAACTGACTAAAAAGGTGATCACTTGATTGTAGAGTCCTTTTGGATCTTATTATCTAGAGTTGATGCTTAGGAATTGATCATTCATGATCATATATATGCCACGCTCTGGTAATCATGGTCTTTCTCTACCAAACTTTATTCTTATATTAAATATTTCTTTAGAATATTTTTTGCCGCAGTCACACAAAAAGAATACCAACATTAAGATCCTATCCCTTACACGCAGGGCCTTTTCTTATTTTATTATTCTGATTTAGTTGCTAATAATATGTTATGACTCAGCATTAAATAATATCTATCCTCATTTACACTATGCTATATCTCCTTTTAAGGTTCTTCACCACCCAACCACCCCTGAACTACCTCAAAATCTTCATTATGTTATTGTTCCCATTGTAAAGAGTAGATTAAGTTCCTATAACCAATATACCTTTGGTCCCTTGGTCAAAATTGATACCCAACAACTCTTTGCTGCCCCCTCTCCCCGAAAAAAAATGTCTTTTGGATTCTTCTCAAGCTTCTCAAGCAATGGTCCACAATTATATAATGTGAAATAGTATACCTTTCAATTACCTGACATAAAATATTAGATGAGTTTTCTCAGAAGTGGTCTACATTAGTAAACTCAAAAATGAATGAAATTATGAATGAAAGCTTTCATTTCAATTGCATTCTTATTTGAAAAAAGGAAAAAGACAACTCTTGCAATCTTTCTTATCAAGGTAGTAATTCCAGGACTAAAAAATGCAATAACTATTATATAACCAATCAAAAGATAAAAATAGATACATGAATATTATGGGTATTATTACAAAGAGAACATATGAAATGAAAAGCATATCTTTTTAGTAGTTATATAGAATAAAAAAATTTATGTTATCATTAAAGAATAAAAATAATCTAGCTTCCTCCAAAAGGTTTTTGCAACTCAATAATAATAAGGTGTAAGCTACTCAATTTGGACTTCCTGCTATTAAAATCTAAGGATGTTTAACCCCAAATATCCTAAAACTCTTAATTGATTGGAAAAGAGGGTGTATTTTTATTCATGGGCCCTTTCCCTTTATATTTGAATCTCGAATTTCCTGAGAGGTCACCCATCTCAATATTATTCAAACACTCAACCCCAAATATCCCAAATATCAATTAATATCAATTAATCAATTAGATAAGGGGTACACTCTTATTCATGAGCCCTTTCTCTTTATATTTGAATTTCATGGATTGTCTTTTAACTCGTTCCCTTTGGTTGTTTACATAAAGCTTGTTTGGTATATATGAATATTTATTTTAGGATCATAGTGCAATGTCTTAATGAAGATGTAATAAATGTGTTTATAAAGAGCATATGCCTTCCCATGTTCTTTGCACTCTATAAAGTCTAAATATGTTTAAAAAAGAAAATCTTGAATGACAATTGTGTACTTTCCACCTTTTTTTTTATAATATATTCTTTCACTAGCGCAATGATGTACTTTATGGAGAGAATCTCATATTCAAGTGTTTGAGTTGAACTTATTTTACTCTATTTTTGCTTAGAGACGGTACCAATAAATTTAACTACCTTACCTTTTTTTGTTGTCCAACCTGATACCTACTATATATTAAAATATACCCATGTATTAGCAAGATCACTTAATCCAACCATTTTTATTAGACAGAGAAGATATATAGTAGAGATGGGGCCTATTACAAACATCTTGAAGACAAGGAGGTGCTTTTGCTTATAATGATTGGGTTTGGAAATAATTTTTTATGGATAAATTCATATAGACAATTCAAGGATAGAGTTGATTTTTATTGTAACTTCTCCTGTAGTCATAAGCTTATGAAAAAACAAGTGCATGTTGGTAGAGAGGCAAGAAACTAAAAAGTATTGCAAACAATTTTAAATATCAGTGGAGTTGGATTCATGGCTAGCACTAAAGTGGCATCTCCATTAAAATTGGAAGAGGAGGAAAAAATGATGACCAACTTTTGATTCACATTTGTTTTGGCAAAAGTGTAATTGCCGATAACATTTCACGTGATAACTTTTTTAACTCTTTGGAGATATTTTCTATCATCACAAGGAAACTTTCATTCTTTTAGGCATTGATAGAGTCTAGGATTCTTTTATAATGACCTCAAGTATTTATAACCTATTTACCACCTATTTACCACCTTGAGCATTCTTAATATGATCCAACTCTTTAAGGCAACTCAACCAATTTCACTGGCATTCCATACCTTCTATAGAATGCCTTATGTTATGTTTCCATCATTGCCTCTTGCACTGCTTTATCTTTTGGTGGTGAAATCTTTCCACTTTCTATTTTATTTTTTGTTTCTTCACTTTTCCTTTCTATGGTGACCATGCTCTAGCTAGATTACTGATTGTATAATGACTTTTCAACTTTTGTCAGTTTGTGCTCAAGAACTTTAGCTTCTTGATCTACATCACTTCAATCCCACCAATCTTTGAGCAAGAATATTGGCCAAACCAACCTTCTCAACATCAATCTCTAGGATTTAGATGATGGACTGATTCATGACATCACTAGAGTGCAAACATGCTTTAAACTTGCTCACATGGAATGTTGGATGAATATTTGAACTAACTAGCAAGGCCAAAGTTTATGCAAGATCATTCACATATTGTAAAATTATCTAAGGCCCACAATATTGTAGAGGCAACTTAGCACTACCACCTCCTTTTATAGATTATTGTGCATCTGACAGCTTAAAGAAAACTTTGTCACCAACTTTGTACTCTTGATGATAATGATGCTTATTAGTCAAGATTTTGTCTTAATCTTGAGCTTGCCTTATATTCAACTTTGCTAACTCAAATTTGTCTTGCATATCCTCTAGGAAATCACAAGTATGAGGTACTTGAACCAAAGCCAAACTTAAACTCACAGGAGACTTAAGCTCATAGCTATGCATCGCCATAAATAGAGACATACCAATAGCTGATTAATAAGTGCTATTGTGAGCAAATTAAAGCAAAGGCAAGTATTTTTCCCATATTCTCTATCAAGTCAAGTTTCTCACAAAAGACTTTAACACATCTTCTAATATATGATTCATGCACTTTATTTGCCCATTTAATTGTTGATGCTCACCACTACTCATGCTCAACTTAGTCTCTAGCTTCTGAAAGACTGTTTACTAAAACTTGGCGTGAATTTGGGATTTTGATCACTCACAATATCACCTGGCAAAATATAGAGATTGAATAACTAGTTTATAAATAATTCAGCAAGTTTAAAAGCTTTAATTGTTATCTTCATTAGGAAGAAGTGAGCCATCTTTGTCCTAGAGGTCAATGAGATATAGTGGTTGGGCCTTTGAGCCTTAACTTAGTAGCAATATTGGCAAATATGGCTATGGATGGAAAGGGACTTTGTGGGGATCGAGAAAGGGATATTGAGGAAGGTTACTCCCCATGTTTGCAGGCATCCTAAAAATGCTAAAGAGGGGATTTAGGTTGATCACTCATGGATAGATGTGTGAGATACAAATCCTTAAGCCCCAAAGTGGAGCCGAAAGGGTGCCACGTGGTAGTGGCCGATGCAAATGCCAAACAAGCGTAACATGTTTGGACTAAAAACTCTGACTTGAAAGGTCGAGAGCAGGAGTGGAACTCCCAATGAAATGCTCAAGGAACAAGCACAAAGCGAGCAATAAGTGAGTCTGAGATGGACTCGAGATGGAGTCCGAGATGGACCCAAGATGGAGTCTGAGATGGAGTCTGAGATGGTGTCCAAAATGGAGTCCGAGATGGACCCGAGATGGAGTCCAAGATGGAGTCCGAGATGGAGTCCGAAATGGAGCCCGAGATGGACCCGAGATGGAGTCTGAGATGGACCGAGATGGTGTCTGAAATGGAGTCTGAGATGGACCCGAGATGGAGTCCGAGATGGACCGAGATGGAGTCCGAGATGGACCCAAGATGGAGTCCGAGATGGACCCGAGATGGAGTTCGAGATGGACCCGAGATAGAGTCCGAGATGGACCCGAGATAGAGTCCGAGATAGACTCAAGATGGAGTCTGAGATGGACCCGAGATGGAGTCCGAGAAGGACCTGAGATGGAGTCCAAAGTCGAGACCGAGACCGAGACTGAGACCGAGACCGAGATTGGGACCGAGACCGAGACTGAGGCCGAGACCGAGCTCAAGCCCGAGTCTAAGTCCGAGTCTGAGTCCGAGTTCGAGTCTGAGAGGGTGAAAGCCCAAAGTGTTCGTCTCCCAGACCCTAGGGGGTTTGGTGAGCTCCAAAAGTATAATAGGGGGAGGACTCCAGTGGAGCCAGTTTGTCCAGGAAAGGCTAGTTTGGCCCAGGAAGGCTGTACCCAAGTGTTGGGTGATGGGATAGCCACTGGGAGGTCCAAGACTAGAGTGAATATGGACTATCAAGTGGGGTAGCTTGGTGAAGTGTTCAAGAGCCGACTCTAGTTCCCCCTGAAGATCGAATGGTCAATGCTCCCAATCCAAGTGTGGGTGGCACTACCTACTTGGATACTTGATGTGGCTCAATGGAACCTCGCTCTAAGCCCATGGCTAGAGCACGTAAAGGCGAAAGGTGGGGAGAGTACCCACAGGGCTCGCGTAGGGCCATGGTGTTCTGAAATGTTGTTTCAAAGTCCCAAATTGGGGAAAGGAGGAGGAGCAGTCCTCTAATGTAGTGACTAAGGATACGGTCACATGGTGAGGAAGTCTCAGAGGACAATAGGACTTAGTGGCCGGGCCTGCGGGCTTTGATCTAGTGGTAGTGTTGGCGAACATGGCCATGGACAGAAAAGGGACTTAGTAAGAATTGACAAAGGGATATTGGGGAAGGCTATTCCCCATGTCTGTGGGCATCCTAAGGATGTTAAGGAGTGGATCTAGGATGACCACTCGTGGATGGATGGCCCAGTCTTAGAGAGACGGGACTGTGATGCAAGTGGTATTGGACCACCAGTGTGGCAAAGGTGAATGGGCATGGCATTAGCATAACGGGTCGATATGTCAGTGGTACCTTTGGGTGTCGGCTATGGGACTGGACACGTGGAGCACTTGGACCAAGTGCAACAGTTGAGTGGCACAGATGCCATTCTTGGGGCTAGTAAGTTCCCAAGTCCAAAATAGGACTTATGGAGGTTGTGAATGAGATTCCTCCAAGTGGTCGAAGGTGTAGTTAAGTGACTAAAGTAGAATGGAAAATTTAGTCGCTTACAAGATGACCCAATTTTTGAAAAATGGGAATATGATGTAGATGGTGTTAAATGCCCATGGTGACAAAGGTAAATAGCCATAGCTTTAGTGTAACAGATTGATATACTAGTGATGCTTTTGAGTGTTGGTCATGGGATTGTCCATATGGAGCACTTGGACCAAGTGCAAAGGATGAATGGCATATATGCCATTTTCAAGACTAACAAGTCCCCAAGTCTAAAATAGGACATATAAAGGTTGTAAGTGAGACTCCTCCAAGAGGTTGAAGATGTGGCTAAGTGACTAAAATGGAAAATTTAATCACTTATAATTTAGTATTGGAGTTATTCCTTAGTCTGACTTTTATTGGTGGTCAAATATATCACCATTTGTTTTGGTATAAAAAAGTCTTAAGAGTGGGCCTATCTTCAAGGAGTAGCATGTCAAAAGGACATGACTCTCCACTTTAGTTCATAAGTGAACATATTGGCAATGTGATGGATAGAAAGGGGCAAATTTGAGAACAACTTTGGGATATTGGGAACAGTACATGGTTTTTCCTTAGAGAGTTGAGGATGTGATTGTACACCATAAATTTTTCCTTTCCAATTTGCTAGCTTACCTTGTCTATTCAACCACCACGACCTTGGCCTTTGCTAAGTTCCCTCGCCAAAGTTCCCGCCTATTGTACCAGCTCCTACTTAGTTCTACTTGGTTTTAGCAACTCACTGCACGAGCAATGGAGCGTTAACCATCCTGCCACAGATTCCTAAATCTCTCCCAATCCCCCTCCTCGGGTTGGACTGGACTTAAGGTTCGGCTACATTCCCCGCAGGCATAAACAGCCAAACACACCAAGCCTCCAGGTTCCTAACATCTCTTAGTACAACAAGACTTAATTATGGGACCCTTTAAATCCCAAGCCTTGAGTGCAACACTTGCTTCGGGACACCGGGGGGAAACACCGTGGCCTAATAGCCCGGTATGAGTACCTCTACTCCCCCACTCCCATCTTGAAGGGAAGGCCCAAGCCCCTAGGAAGGGCGAGGACCAATGAGTTGCAAGGTACTCAAGTGGGGCACCACTCCACATGAGTTGGGAGCACCGCAGTTGGTTTTCTTTCCGGGAGTGGGAGTTGCTCTTGAGCACTTCTTGGGATGGCCCTTTCAACACCACCCAAGTCCATGCTCACTCCCACCAAGGCCCCTCGGCCTCAGTCTCAACCTCAAGTCAGTTTGGAAGCACTATTGGAGAGCTGATTCTTAGACCTCACTATCCCTACTATACTTTAGGAATCCTTTGCAGCCCCCCCCCCCCCGGGAGACACACACTTCACTTTGGGCTTTCATGAGCCCAAGTAGGTTTTGAGCTTATGAGTTCACGACTTCTCAAACACAAGGAAAACATTGGTTCGTCCCGAACCAACATTTTTTCATTTTTCAAATTTTGATTTAATCTATATTTCCAAGTAAATTTGATCAGTAAAATACAAATATAAATATAGATCTGAACACCAAAAGTGATCTAGAAACACTTCTCAAGCTTTGCAATTGTAAGGCTTGTTTGATGGATGTGATGGTCGACCTTAGGATCTTGGTTTAATTCTTGCATAAAAATGTAATAGATGTGCTTGTAGGCTAAATATACCTTTCCCCTGTTCTCCCTCTGTGTAAAATCTGGACAAGTACAGGATGGATTTTCACAAATTCTGATAATGTAGCTCGTACCCTTTGACAACTCAGTCACAACAACAAACTCCTTAGCCACGGCACTAATGTAGTTTATCCTTGTGATTGTGCATTTCAACGCCTTTGCCAGCTTGGACTTCTCTTGTGCACCTTTTGAAATGGAAGACCTATATTGTACAACCTTCCCATTTCTAGCTGGTCATGTATGCCGGTCTAGTGTTGACATTGGTGGCATAGCAGTATCAATAGCAACATTTGAGGAAGTGTTCAGCTTGAAATTAGCTCTTTCCAGACTTTCAATCTCTTCTTTTAAAAAATTGTAGCTTCGCTCAATTGGCCACTCCTCTGGCACAGAATCTGGCTTCGAGATAATTGAGCTGTGGATCCGGTTTGTATGAGTAACATCAGTCCCACAATAGTAAATCCAACTTGACTGGCAGCCCTTTACCTCTAGATCTTGATAGCCCTAGAAACATGGTACTGCTAAAGAATTTGAACCTGAGTGCACAAATGCAAGATATTGACCTCGACTCCCAATCATTCTAGAGCAACGTGCATTACTCTTGGCACTGACTCTTTGAATTGTCCAGTTGATACGAGAAACTAGCTCACGAGCAATAATCTTCTCAACCTCTAGCACTAGATTTACTTGTGTAACAATTGGCACCTCCTCCACTCCATGTTCTTTAGTTCTTTTCCGGTGTCATGGAACAAAATGGTAGTTAAACTCTAGACGGTGAGAGCTAGAAGGAGTGATGTTAGGCTCATCAAACGTTTGGCGACGCTTCAAACAAGTTGTCCTTATATCCCCAAGTGGTTCATAACTTGATTCCATAAGAGTTCCAATAACAACTTCCCCCACCATCTTAGATATTGACCCTGTTGCTAGTGTTGTCCTTCTACCAACCCGCTCTCAAAGCTTGTCTAAGTTTGGACTTGTACCAGCAAACCTTGCTTTCTGTGTAGCCAAAGCTTTTGATGACTGCTCAAGAGATCTAGTGAGGTTGGAGAGTGTAGCTTCATAAAGGGACACTTTTCCTTTCCCTGCTTTGGAAGCTCTCCAACTGTAATATTTTCTCTTAGAGAGATTAATTGTTGGTGTAAGTGTAATGTCATCAAGTGGTTGATCCTAGGGAAAATGCAACATTTGAATGTGACAAAAAAAGAAAATGAAAGAAAACTTACATGGAGAATATAATGGCCCCACTAAAACATTCGAACTTCCCACCATGCAAGCCAACACTCCATTTGTGGAAGGTGTTCAATTAGCACTTTTTCTTCTTCATGCCACCATATGCAAATCTCATTTGCTTTTGCCTCGTGCTCTTCTTTAGTTGGTGTATCCATTCATTCCTGACAAAGCTGCTTGAACTCGTGATGGAAGCTAGACTTGATGCATTGGCAATGTTCATTAATGCTCTTTGCCCAATGAAACTCACAACTCTTCTCTCTATATTGTAATGGCCGACTTTTATCACCTCCGAATACTTGTCGTACAGCCAACCAGTTAGCACCAACAGCATCTGCCATGAAACCACGGAAGTTGGGTTTTTTCCCAGTTTGCTGTTCAACAACCTCGGATATGCATATCCAAAAGACGGTTTGTGCTTGGAAATCTTGAATCTTGAATTTGGCTATATCAATAGTCAAATTGCACTGCAACCTATAGAAGGAATGATTATAATATAAATCGGTATGGATCCTTAAAAAATGAATAACCACTTACTTGTGATCATAAACATGAGCTCCCATTGTTGACCAGCCTGAAACTCGTTCCATATGGTTGAAATGGATCCAAGAATTAGCCAAGTCCCCATCTCCATCTATATCCATTCGTTGTACAAGGTCCACATCAGAAGCAAGACTAAGGGTAGACATTTTAAAGATGAAAGGGTGTTGATTGTTCAAAGTCACTTGGCCAACGAATAAACTCCCATGAATAAATTCATAGGGACATTTTCTCTTTAACTCCAAAATCATATCCAATTCAGATTGAAGCTTTCCATCTCACCCTTCTTGCATCTAGTTCTTTATTCTGCTAAAAAAAAGAGTGTTTCTAGTGATAAAGTAGAGTTAAATATTAACTTATACCTGTTTAAATTTGTCATGGGTTCTATATTTTGAAGCAGGTCCTTCAAGTTGTTCTCCATGAACTCTTTTTTGCCATCAGCTTGTAGCAATGTGTCCACCACATAGTCCTTTAGTACAGACTATTGAACACACTTTGGAGTTGCGACACTTTTCTTCCTAGCCTCTATAGTAACAACAGCCTTCAAATTGTGAAAAGAATCACGACGGATTCCTTCCTCTATTGCGTGTTGGTGGTATCCAACATGCATTGCTGCTTTGCCTAAACATCCATCCCATGGAAGAAAATAATACATTTTTGCATCGCAACATGCTTGACAAATAAGTGTTGCCCCACATTTGCAACATCTAAACCCTATAGCAACCTCATCATGCCTAGGGGGATTGATCACTGAGCCTTCAAAGAAACACATATTCTTGTCATGATCAGAAATGCATTTCTCAGCGACACATGGAAACTATTCACCACAATGGACTATGGATACAGATCCGTTGAAATGGGAGAAGTGGGTTATTTTTACTCTGCACCAATTATGTGGATCAAAACGTGTTTCCATGCCCTTCTTCCTACTTGAGAAACTGGCTAGTGGAAATTCAAAGAATATATTCCCATTATAGGAAGACAGAAGCTCCTCACCTCTCATGTACTGGAACTCCTTCAATTCCAACCGTAATGATCGAGATTGTTGAAATGCTTTATCCACCGCTTCAAAAACTGGTCCAGAAGGAACGCATCTACTTGTATGGGAAACTATGTCGGGAAGCTCATCTTCTTCACTTTTGTCACTGGAGAGAATAACAACTTCATCCTTCACTCCTTGCACAGTTGGCTGTGAAACTAACGCACTCTCCTCTGCTCGCTTTGGAGATCCTGTAACTAGAATCTCCTGACCTATACATCTATCAAGATCCCATTGAATCCCATTCTCTCCCACACTACTATCGAGAAGAATGGATTTTTCTATCTGATTACCCTTATCCCGACATACATTCTCCAAATTAATTAATCCAAGCACATACCTTGGTCCATGATATCGAGCACCTTCGATATGTTGGCATGCTTTCTCTCGATGAAATCTAGATGCTGTATAGTCATGAAGTTATGGAAGCGGTTCAAACAAAGCTTATAGCACGTAAAGGTTAAGAGTTGCTTACTTGGTATCAAGTGCCTATGAATTTTTTGGTTGCGGTCTAGGCAAAGGTATCTTTTTCTTGCATGAACTTGTGTTTTCTACTCACAAGTTTTCCTTTTAGCCAATTGTCAAGGCGGAGCAAAACTCATATTTGAAGATTACGCAAGTGATGGATGAGGTGCAAAAGAACCTTGAACTGCGACAAATTGAGCAGTGCATTTTGAACTCGAAGAAATCAAAGGTGAAGAAGCTACTTGTGATTGTAGACATTCGCCGCGATAAAGATTGGTTGGATTGCATTGCAAAGATATACTCTCATGGCAGTAAGTTAGCCCCTTTTATCTTTCTCATTCCACTTTGAAATCCTTGTCCTTGCAAGAAATGGTAAAACAGAATTACTGCAGGATCTTGGTCATTTGTCCGAGAAACAGCATCCCCCTGAAGCTCTGGCTCGTGAACTATAACATCACAAAAAGCAAACTCTCCTTCAACGAACAAACCTTTTGCTTAGAACTCCTCAACACTTGGCATCGTAACAACGATAAGAGGTTGGAGAGCAAACTTGAGAATGTGATGAAGGAGAAGCTCTATGTCACTTAGAGTATTGCGGTTGCTGAGGAGCTACTTCAAGTATGGGATATGAAGTTCCTTACTAGTGCCCGCATTGGCATAACACTTCTAGAATATGTCTGAGCTTCCTTTCAAGAGCTTGGGGATGGATGGCTTCCTAATGGCAGCTCAAGCTTTATGGATTTCAAGAACCAGCCGGGCCAACCATTTTTCTTGTGCCGCATGGCATATAGGTATATTGCAAGAAATTGACTTGTTTATTTAATCATGGCTCTTTTGTAGGTATTTAAATCATTGCCCAGGTGCTCCAGTGTACACAACAAATGTTTTTCTCAAGCTCTTAACTGGTGGGAAGAAACTTGGTATGTATGAGCTAGAGTTCTAGTGTTTCACTGTGCGGGAGCGAGAACTTTGTCCATGGTACTTGGAGTTATGGAGGCAAATGCC
>NW_003314342.1:493732-506689 GCF_000143415.4 Selaginella moellendorffii
CAGCAGTTGCTCATTCCCCAGATCCTATTGCCATTGCTTGTCCAGCCCCAACTGCTCAAAATGTATGAAGGCAGCTCCATAATAAGGACATCCAAGAGAGTAAGAACTTGATTTCCAATGACTTTGCTTATTGTAATTTGGTTGTAAATGTCAGAGAAACCAACTAGCACTCTATACGTTGACATATAAATGCATTCTTTCCATCCCTCCCCACTGCTACAGAGGATGACCTCCAAGAGTTATCTTTATCGGCTTCACATAAACAGGTATGAAAAAAACATGTATTAACTTTAATATTTCCCAGTTTTGAACACTATTCAGGTTTGCCCTCTTTCTCCTACAGGAAGTGTTGGCAATTTGGAAATAATTATTTGGGACTACTTTCAGCTTTCCAACAATGTGAGTCAAGAGTCTTTTATGTTCCATCAATGGATGTGAGGATTGGGAATGAACAATACTTTCGGCATCGACCTTGCATTCTTCAACTTGCCTAATAGGTTACCACCTTTACAAGGTGACACTCCATCTTGAAACATCCTTCGATCGGACCATATTTCTCAAGCGGTGGATGTGGCATCCAAGGTGTTGTGATATGAGGGCATTATGCTAGTCATTCTTCCCTATTCTTTATTTTGGGGAGGTCTTCTTGCAACAATGGCAGAGAATGATGACTCTTGATTGGTTGAGTTTGTATTAGGCTATCTACTCTCAAATATCCTAGTCGAAACAAAAGGAGCAAGTGGCCGAATCCAAAGGTTTGCATTTCCTTATTTTTCATATCTTAAATTGATTTCCTCTTTTCATTGTAGGTTTTAGCATGGAACTACCATGATCTCTACCACTACTCTTGCTGTCACAGTATTACACGAGCTGATGAGTGGCATTGCCAAGATATGATAGCTCAACAGATATCATCTCGAATGTTATTAGAGTTCCCTAGCTATCGACACCATTCACCAAAGGCCATGCAAATCCTCCTAGAGTTGTTTTGTCCTCCTAAGGGGATTGTGCTTAATGCTACAATAGGTTTTGGTTCGATGGTGCTAGTGGCTAAAGAGATTGGGTGTGCAGTTTTTGCACTAGAGAAGGAGAGTGCATTTGAAGGTGTTCTTAGGACATTTCATTACAGATGATAATAAAGTATAAATTTCTCCTTATAGTAAGTCCATCATGGTTGTGTATATTAGGTGGATCGATGATGTGGGCTATAATTTGCCATGTTATGCAGAAGCAATAGCACAAGCTCATATACAACAAGAGCCCACAGTTAGAGAGCATAATACTATACAAACTCCTCCTTTTGTGGATGTGAATGGAGAGGAAGACTAAGTTTAGTTTTTTTTTTAATTGAATTTTTTAGTGGTAATATAGAGTTTCTTCTTTGACTTATGATATTTATTTTCTTATTAGACTTATATTATTTAGCTTTCTCTTTGACTGAAAATATATCTTAAGTTTTGAATAGAATTGTTGGTTTGTCCCAAACCAATCATTTAAACATCAACTTTTGTATTTGGTGGACTATATTGACTTTCATTGACTTGAGCTCAGCTCAAAAACTACCCAGTCCCGGCTTTCACCCCTCGACTTGTATTAATACTCGGACTCGGTCTCGAACTCAATCTCAGACTTGATCTCGGACCCAACCTCGGACTCGATATCGGATTCGACCTCAAACCTGATCTCAGACTCGACCTCGGACTTGACCTCGGACTCGGTCTCAGACTAGATCTTGGATTTTGGACTCTGTCTTGAACTCGGTCTCGAACTCGGTCTCAAAGTTGGCCTCGGACTCGATCCTGGACATTGTCTTGAACTCAATCTTAGAGTCGGTCTTGGACTCGATCTCAGACTTGGTCCCATCTGATGAACTTTTTATCATTTCGGTCATACTTTCGGGGATCCTTTAGCCTACAACACTTCGGGGAGTTGGTTCCTTACGACTCCACCACCCATAGAAGAAGTTCGATGCCCACATCAAACATCTCTTTTTTAATCCTACAACTTGTTGACCATGTCTCCGGGGGCATCCCCCCACTTAGCAGTGTGCCTAAATTAGCCTCCCTGGCCAAGAGCCCATGACAACGAAATATAGGTGTCCCTATACCCCTCCCCTCACCACGCCTTAGTATGGGATTGGGACTTGAACTTTATTAGGGGGTTAGGACTTGAACCCAACCTCTGTAGAATACATCTACGGATTCGACATCCCTATGAGGAGTCGGGTGTAATTCCCTACATTTGGTCGACCTAACTAACCCATACTAATTAGTTTACCTTTGGTGCGCCTTTGGGTCCCAACATATGCCATTGCTCAACTTCACAAATTGATACTTTAATTGAACTTTGCATAAGTACATAAAGTTCTGCCTTGCAGAAATTCCTCCACTAAATTTCGCACGTTCGCTAGGTTCTTCTCCGGTTCCTATGTTGCTTCGCAGTGTGGAAATTCTTTCCACTTCACATGGAACTTTCTCACTTCGCATCCTTGTTACGTGCTCTTGCACGCATTAAGGATGGCCTTGACTTCGTATTCCTCTTCCTCTTGGATAACCTCAGGTAAAGGTCTCACTTGGTCCTTGCGAAGCAGATCCTCAAAGTATGGCTTGAGTAAGTTCACATGGAACACTAGGTGCATCTTTTCCATCTCTCGAGGAAGTCGGAGGCAGTAAGCCACTTTACTAATTTGTGCCTTAATCTCATAATGCCCCACGAACCTACTTAAGGAACTCAAGATCACTTTATTTCCTGGAACATATGCATTTTTACCTTTGGGTTAACTTTCGACTGATCCCA
This sequence comes from Selaginella moellendorffii, assembly GCF_000143415.4. Classification (NCBI taxonomy): domain Eukaryota; kingdom Viridiplantae; phylum Streptophyta; class Lycopodiopsida; order Selaginellales; family Selaginellaceae; genus Selaginella; species Selaginella moellendorffii. The sequence goes on from NW_003314342.1 coordinate 496,529, forward strand.
CTTGGTAGTTTTACTTGGTTTGCCTTTGTTGAGCCCGTTCCAAGGAATCCCTCACTAGATTCCAAATGTTGAGTCTTTCCGTAATGAATGCCTCCACTGCAGGTAACTCTCCATGATATTCGGCCACACCGAGTTCCATAGGACCTTCAATGGTTCGCCCATTGATGACTTCTTATGGACTCACCCCGATACTTGAGTGTGGTGAGTTGTTATAGCACATTTCTGCAAGTCCCAAATGATTTACCCAATCAGTCTAATCTCCAAAGACATAGCATCGCAAATAATCCTCCAGCTGCCTATTCACCCTTTCCATTTGTCTATCTGTCAAGAAGTGTTAGTGCCATCAAACTTGACTTAATGCCCAATACCTATCTGTGGGTGATAGGTTGTGCTGAATTTCAACTTGGTGCGATACTATTCTAGGAGAGTTCTCCAAAACCTATTGGTGAAGTTCTTATCTCAATCTGAGATAATTTCTTCTGGCCTTCCCCGCACTCAAACCAGTTGTTCGAAGAATAGCTTTGCCATACCTTTTGCATCCACTTCTATTGTGGTGGGTATGAAATGTGCCATCTTAAAAAATTAGTCCACCACCACGAATATTGCATCAAGCCCCTCACTTAGAGGGAGTCCCATAATGAAGTCCATCGTAAAACATTTCCATGAACGATCTGGAATTTGGATGCTTTGTAAAAAGCCCCCACTAGCCTTAGTCACGGCTTTTACCTGCTAATATGTTAGACATGTCTTTACATAGTCTTGGACGTCTTTAGCCATATTTGGCCAGTGATACTTTCTTTTGAGTAAACCTATCGCCTTAGGCACTTTGCCGTGTCCCGCAAGAGGTCTGTCATGACACTCTTCTAAGGCTACCTTCTTTAGTTCCCCTTCGGGAATGTATACCCTTGTTTGTTTATAATAGATGAGTCCACTGCATTTCGCATAACCCATTTTCTTTTCTGTTGGCAGCTCACCTCTCTAGTGAGCTTCTCGCACCTCTTGGTTCCTTAACAACACTTCTTGTGCTAGACCATCGTTCTCATACACTGTCCGCACATCGTCCCAAAAGGTTGTTGTCACACTAGATATTGCCAACTTCAAGCTCGCTTTTTGACTTAGAACATCCCACAATGTTGCTTTTCCCAGGTTTATACAGAATCTCGCAATCAAACTCGGCCAAAGCATTGGCCCACCGATCTTGTTTCCCTCTCAAGTCAGGCTGTGACAAGAAGTATTTCGTTACCACATTATCTATGTAAACTTTGAAGTGTCTCCCAAGGTAGTGTCGCCACTCTTTGAGCACTTTGACCACCACAAACAATTCCTTTTCGTGGGCAGGCCACTTTTATTGAGCCTTGTCCAACTTCTTTGAGAAGAATGCTACTGGATGGTTGTCTTGCTTCAACACTGTGCCCAACGTAAAGTCCAAAACATCTGTTTCTACCTCAAAGTCCTTACCAAAGTTTGGTAACGCCAGCATGGGAGCCTTCCTCAACTTCTCTTTGAGGTGGACAAATGCCACTTCACATTCCATTGTCCATACCATCTTCCCTTTTTCCCGTTTGGTCCGTTAAAGGTAGGGTTACTCTCAAATAGTGTTTGATAAACTTTCGGTAGTAGTTGCATAGCCCCAAGAATGCCTTCAACTCTTGTATATTCGATGGTCCCTTCCATTCCTGGATCACTTGGACCTTTTTAAGGTTCACCTTGAGCCCGTCTTTGCCCACCACATGCTAGAGAAACTTTACCTTTTGTTGAGCAAAGTCACATTTACTCTCTTTAGTATACAGTTGGTGTTCCCTTAGTTTCTCAAACACTTTCATCAAGTGTTTAGCATGCTCCTTCAGGGTCTCACTATAGATCAAAATGTCGTCAATGTAGATGACCATGAAATAATTCAAATAGGGTACAAAATTATGGTTCATCAACACCGAGAACATTGCTAGTGCATTGCACAGCCCAAAGAGTATCACTAGAAACTCAAAACTTCCATACCTTGTTCGACATGTTGTCTTCTCGACATCTTCCTCTGCTATCTTGATTTGGTAGTATCTTGACTTTAGGTCGATCCTTAAGAAGTATTCCACCTTTCCCAACCTATCGAATAAGTCCTCAATCCTTGATAAAGGGTATTTATTTTTCTTTGTATATTTGTTGAGCAACCGGTAGTCTATGCAAATATGCATAGATCCATCTTTCTTTTTCACAAATAACACTGGTGCACCATATGGTGACTTGCTCAACCTAATATATCCTCTTTCCACCAACTCTTGAAGTTGGTGTTTGAGCTCCTTGAGTTCCTTTTCATTCAACTGATAAGGGGGACGAATCACCACCTTAGCACTTTTAACAAGCTCGATCTTGTGTTCTATCGGTAGTTTGGGGGGTAACTCCATTGATAACTCCTCTTACATGGTATCTTGGAATTGGTCCAACACTCGTTAGATCACTAAAAACACTTTTTTTGTTCCTGTCTTTTTGTCACTCCTCATCAAGAGTAAGCACAAAAATGCTACCTTGGTTCCTTTAGTGAGTTGTCCTCTCGTGGACACTAAGTTCAAGTAAGAGTCTTATGCCTTACATTGCCTTACCTTTAGATCTTGGGCCTCCACCCTGGATCGTTCTCCACGGGCATTGGCTAGTACCACAAGGTTCCTACATTATCCATGCAAGGCTACCACGAACCAATTGAACCAATCCATTCCAAAGATTACGTCAAATCCCGCCATGTTTAACATGGTGAAATCCATATCTACTTTCCAAGTCCCAACTTCAACTCTTGTTTATCGAAGTACCTCATCGGTACTTTGGTTACCTTGAACAAACTTTATAGTCCTTGGTTCACCCAACTGCTGCACCGTTAGTCCAGCCACTGCACCGTTAGTCTAGCTTGCCGGACTATGTCTACAGCCACAAAATTATCTGAGCACCCATGTCAACAAGAATCTTAACAAAGCTACCTCCGAGCTTCCCTTGGAGAGCTAATAGATATTGCGAACGACTCTTTACCAAAGTTGCTCGTGTAATGAATAACTTTGAGCTAGGGACTGGATCACGTACCTCAATTTAGATTTCAACCAACTTAATGGGTATATTGGCTCTAGCCTTCTTCAGGTAGGGACATTCCCTCGAAAAGTGTCCCGCTTCACCGCAGTTGAAGCATATGTTGTTTCCCATGCTACTAGCAGACTTGACTTTTTTATCCGCGGGTTTGTCTATTTTCGCTTGACTCCCCCACGTACTTGCTTGCTAGCCATTGGATCTACCTTTTTTGGAACACAGAAGACTCATTCTTAGAGAAACTTTTCTTGAATTTCCCTTTGCCATATGTCCCCCTTAGTTTGGCCCCTTTGTTAAATGTGGACCTCGACCTCGTTGTGTTCCCCTTTTGCAGATTGTCATTGAAATGCACCTTGATAACTGCATCCAACGCTTCTTTGTAGTTTGTCAAGTTCCTGCGAGCGCCGACAAGAGAGTGTTGTACGAAACAAGGTCTCTCTCCGCCATGGCATCAAACAAGCTCCTCGCCTTGAACGCATCACCTCACCATGAGCCCAGGTTTGCAAGCCTGATATGAAGGTATAGAATGCATCCATATCGCCCATATCTATGACAAGTATCCTCTTTGCCATAAACTTATTCACATACTCTTGAATGGTTCCGGTCTACTTCAGCCTACTCAGCTCATCCCTTAGGTGCATAGTAGCATTTAGAGGAACGTAAGTCATGTGGATCCTCGCCTTCATCATTTCCTAAGTGGCCATCGGTCCTTTGTTGGCATCTGTTGTTCTCCACCAAGACTTCGCATTATCTGCCAAGTATGGTTTTGCACATGGGACCTTCTCCGAGCTCGGTAATTGCAACGCTCGAAAGTAGTCCTCCATATCATAAAACCAATCCTCCACCACATTCACTCTATTAAAGACTGGTGGGTGCTTTGGTTTGTACTTAAGAACTGCTTGAGGGACTAATTCCACTTAAGTTTGTTCAACCTTGTTTGGTTCCGCCTTAGTCCTTGCCAAAAGGTCTGCACCTTCTACACTGCCAGTATCTATAGTCTTTCGCTTTTTCTTCCGCTTCTCATCATGCTTTAGCTTGGGTATGAGAGTCTCTAATAGGGCATTGGTTTGTGCCAATTGTCCTTCTATAACATCCAATCAAGCCTTGGATGATTGAACCTCACCACTGGACTCTTGTTTGGAAGTTTCCTCACTATGCAAGGATTCCACATCCATTGCTTGTTGTTCGACCGAAGGCATTAGCTCTTGAGGAGGTTCCATCTCTGCCTTGGTTTGCTTACGCCCTGCTTTTGCCATCTCCCAGCAATCTGCTTCTATCCTTTGCTAAAACTGAGGAAAATGCTTCGCTACAAAATTATAAACCACAAATTTTTCCTTTCCAATTTGCTAGCTTACCTTGTCTATTTGACCACCACGACCTTGGCCTTTGCTAAGTTCCCTCGCCAAAGTTCCTGCCTATTTTACTAGCTCCTACTTGGTTCTACTTGGTTTTAGCAACTCACTGCACGAGCAATGGAGTGTTAGCCATCCTGCTATAGATTCCCAAATCTCTCTTAATCCCCCTCCCCAAGTTAGACTAGACTTAAGGTTCGGCTACACTCCTCGTAGGCACAAGTAGCCAAGCACACCAAGCCTCCAGGTTCTTAACACCCCTTGGTACAACAAAACTTGATTATGGGATCCTCTAAATCCCAAGCCTTGGGTGCAACACTTCGGGACACCGAGGGGAAACACCATGGCCTAATGGCCTAGTATGGGTACCTCTACTCCCCCACTCCCATCCCAAAGGGAAGGCCCAAGCCCCTAGGAAGGGCAAGGACTAATGAGCAGCAAGGTACTCAAGTGGGGCACCACTCCACATGAGCCGAGAGCATCGTAGTCGGTTTCCCTTCCAGGAGTGGGAGTTGCTCTTGAGCACTTCCTGGGGTGGCCCCTTTAGCACTGCCCAAGTCCATGCTCACTCCCACCCAAAGCCCCTTGGCCCAAGTCTCAACCTCAAGTTAGTTTGGAAGCACTACTAGAGAGTCCTTCAAGACTGATTCCTGAACCTCACTACCATACTTTTGGAACCCATTGCAGCCCCCCTCTGGGAGACACATGCTTTGGGCTTTCACCCCTCAACCTATATTAGTACTCGGACTTGGTCTCGGACTCAATCTTGGACCCGACCTCGGACTTGGTCTTGGACTCGATCTTGGACTTGACCTCGGACCCGATCTCGGACTTGACCTCAAACTCGGTCTTGGACCCGATCTCGGATCTCAGATTCAGTCTCAAACTCGGTCTCGGAGTCGACTTCGAACTCGATCCTGGACTTTGTCTCAAACTCGGTCTTAGAGTCGGTCTTGGACTTGATCTCAGACTTGGTCCCATTTGGTGAACTCTTTATCATTTCAATCGTGCTTTCAAGGATCTTTTAGCTTACGAAACCTCATGGAGTTGGTTCCTTACAGTGATCCATATAAGCGTTTGGCTTAGCAAATTATTTAATGTGGTTGTAGTAAATAACTACAATTAGGATCACAAGAATAGGGGAAACTTCTAGATGATAAAGGAGTCATAAGGTTATCATATGGTTAAGGCTGGTGCTCATGAATTTAAGATTAAAATTAATGATCGTGGGAGGTTGAATACGGATGAGGACACAAGTCCTCGAAATGGTAACCATGGCCACCTTTAATAAATGCTAAAACAACCCAAGGAGTTGGAGGTGTACTATTCTCATCATATGGATGGATAGTCTTAATGGGCAAAGTTAGCCCACAAGGAACGAAAAATAATCAAATATCAAAGTAACATTTGTCAAGATGGTCCTTGTGAGTAGGACATGAATACAAAAAGTTGTATTCTAGTTAACTAACACCTCAAAAATAGCTATAAGGCTAGGACCTTACAAGTTGTTAAATTAGCAAAAGTCCAAAAAACTGGATAACTTAAGTGGAGTCAAAGAATGGTCATAAAGAACTAATGGAAACAATTGGACTGAGGTGTGTTGCACTCTATAAAGGATGGGGAAGATTACAAAATCCAAGTATGAAAACAATGGGTATCTCATTAATGGCTGCCATACTAAAGTTGTGGGAAAAATGTTCCTGGAAGAAAGAAACTTTGGCACAGAGTTATGTGTAAATACCATAGTGTAGTGTTAATTAATAGTTGGCATAAGAAATGACTACTTTGGTCTTGAAAAAGACTTAAACATAAGTGGAAAGTGTTATAAGGGTAGGCTTGTACAGCCGATTGTATGAAGACACCAAATGTGTTAAGGTGTGATACCTTGAGGTCAAGTTAGTGAGTTCATGAGAACCCTTTATCAAAAGAAGCCCAATGGAAATAGAAATGGCATATCCTAGGTAAGGCCATCTGTAGATGCATATACAAAGGTTGGGTTAAGTGTCAACCCTTTAATGCTTGGGTTCAAGTCCCAACTCACTAGGGCGTAGTGATGGTTTGGAATATAAGGATACTCATTTTTTGGTGGTCATGAACTCTTAGTAAAGAGACTAGCTTGGGCACAACGCTAAATGGGGGATGCCCCAAAGTTGTGATGCAAGGTTAGATTACTTAGTATGAAAGCTCAGTATATCTAACTTAAACACTTTGGTGCAAGTGGCACCAAGGACGTGATGAATGAGATAGAAACACCCAATATTAGTTGTTATGGACTTTTGGTCAAAAGAGCTGATTTGGGTGCACCACTAAGTGTGGGGGATGCCCCCAAGGTCATGATCAACAACTTAAAGGTTTGGAAAACTTAATATCTATTAACAAACCTATTAAAGTGTCAAAGTTAGATTACTATGTGATCTTATAAATAAGCAAGGATAAAGTTCTTGTGAGGTTAAAAAATAATATTTTTAGTTCAAAGTATTGATTTGAACTATTGATAATGGTGTGGCTTGGTCAAGGTGACCAAATGAGAAAGACACCTAAAGAAAATGAACTATGATAATACAATGGTATTGTGAGTTCAAGAAAATAATCTTTAAAGAAGGACCCATAGATAGGTGGTAAAGTTGGGTTATAGATAGAGCTCAGAGCTGAAAATATTGGGAAAACTTACTAAGGATAAACACCTTTTAGACTTGGTAAAGCAAAGCCTTTGCTATAGAACCAAAATAATATTTTGAGGGTGGAAGTAGTGATCCCATGTTGATTGGTGTAACGATCAAAGGATAGGAGCAAAAAACTAGTGGCCAAAAATGGGCCATGAAAATCATTGAAAGGAATACAAATGGCAATGTTACACAAGGAACGCTCATGTATTAGATGTTAATGGATTGTGGGAAAGCAAATATATTTCCAAGGATAGATTCCCAAATGCTCTAATTTGGCGAAAGTAAAAGATCTAAAAGAGATAGAGTAGTAAAAGTAGCTAAATGATAGGGCCATAGATAACCTTAGCATAAATTATAAATAAATGGAATTTAGTGCTAATGGTGGCATGAAATAGAAAAGAAGATGATGGTGCCTTTAGGTAAAGAAATTCCTAGGATGGGGAAGTGAAATTTACATAACATGTGCAATGCAAAGTATCAGAAACACCTAAGAAATTGACTTCAAGAAGTCAAAATTAAAACTTCTTAAGTATAATGTTTACGTTGATAGAAGCTGAGACTACTAGAGAATGAATAGTAGGATTGAGATAGGTGTCTCTAATATGTTTAGCAAGAACTAAACCAAATAAAGGGAAAGAACCACCACAAATGGTCTAATAAGTTTCTAAGTTAGAGAAGGTATGCTCCTTAGAGGATGGACAAAGCATGATGAGCCTTTGGTGTCAAACCATTGACGAATATTAGTTAGGTGCCAAGGATGAATGTCTCATAACTCCACCACCCATAAATGAAGTTTAATGTCCTCATCGAACAATAAATCATTTTATAAAGTAAGCCCATCATGGATTCCCACTTTAAATCCCTAAGGCCCAAAGTGGAGCCAAAAGGGTGCCACGTGGTAGTGGCCAAGGTAGAAGCCAAATGAGCGTAACATATTTAGACTAAAAGTTTTAGCTTGAAAAGTCAAGCGTAGAAATGGAACTCTTAATGAAGTGCTCGAGGATTAAGCATGAAGTGAGCAACAAGTAAGTCTCTAGAAAAAGGGATACAAGAGGGTTAATATATGACATATAAAGGAGTCTAAGATGGAACCGAGATGGAGTTTGAGATGAAGTTCGAGATGGAGTCCAAAATGAACCCGAGATGTAGTCTGAAATGGAGTTCAAGATGGAGTCCGAGATGGAGTTTGAGATGAAGTTCGAGATGGAGTCCAAAATGAACCCGAGATGTAGTCTGAAATGGAGTTCAAGATGGAGTCCGAGATGGACTCGAGATGGAAACCAAGACTGAGACCGAGTTCAAAACCAAATCCGAGACCGAGTTCAAAACCAATTCCAAGTCCAAATCCAAATCCAAATCCAAATCCGAATACTAATACAAGCTGTGGGATGAAGGTCAAAAGTGATCGTCCCCCTGGGGGGGGGTCTATAAGGGGTTCCAAAAGTATAGTGGGGTTGAACTCTAATAGAACCAATTTGGCCAAAAAAGGCCAGTGTGACTAAGGAATGCTATAGCCATGTGTTGGGTGATAATATAACCATTAAGAAGTCCAAGGTTAAAGTGAATATAAAGAGATAAGTGAGGTAGCTTGGTGAAAAATAATATTGGTGAGTGTTGGTGAAGTGTAAAGGTTCTCATTTAAATTAGTGCATTTTTCACATAATATAAATATTGTGAACTTTTTCTAAAGTTGTTTCCTTGGTTGTGGTCTAGACTAGAGCATGCATCAACAAAGACATTAATCTTCCTTAAGGGGGGGAAGTGTCACAAATATAACTACAGGTTATTTATTCGTGAGTATTTTCAAATATACTTCTTTTACTACTATAATGGCAAAAGGGTGATTGTAAGTTTCTAAATTTGGACTTTCTGGGATGTTACCCAATAGTATTATTCAAACCCAAATATAGTTAACCTCAAATATCCTAAAACCCTTAACTAATTAGAAAAAGGGGTGCACTCTTATTTATAGGCCTTTTCCCTCTATATTTGAACCCTAACAAGTCATCTCTTGAGTTGCTCTCTTTGATTGCTTACAATCCACCATGCTTTCCTGCAAGTTCACGTGCTCATAAACAAAAGTTGAGAGTTGTAACTCTCCCAAAAGCCCCACTCTCTTGACATCCTACCCCTCGTGTCAAGCCCAGCTAAAGAAAATTGGACCTGCTAAATGTCAATTTTAATATGTGGTGTTTCCCTAGCCAACCAATAGAGTTTGGACCCAAAACCTCTCTAATACCAAATATAAGCTCATAAATTTAAACTTCCCGAGAGGTCATATAGCCTAGTATTATTCAAACCCAAAGATGTTTAACCCTAAATATCCCAAAACCCTTGACCGATTGAAAAAGGAGGTGTTATAGGCCCTTTCCCTCTATATTTGAACCCTAACAAATTGTCTCTCAAATTGTTCTCCTTGGTTATTTACAGTGATATTGTTAATTCTTTTTATTAGTCTCCACCCAAGTTAGTTGAGAAAATAATCATCATGTATATATATATTTCATACTCAACCCAATATAAAAAACTCATATGTTGGCTTGCACTTGTTAGTGTTAAGAACCTTTATAATATTGAGCTTGGTCCTTCAATATTCACTAGGTGATAGCTTACCGTATTTGCCAAAACACTCTCGCTATCCCTCATGTATTAGTTCTATTTGATCCCATTGGTTATTATGGGAAGTGTCTAGGTTTGCTAATTAGCATATCTATGGAATATAGAGATTGTTTTGAATATAATAGTGTTATTCTCTCATCAAAATTCATAGTTTAATATCATTCTATATTTAGTAAGTTTTCGTGATTGTTCTAGAGACTAACTGCTAGGACCAAGTGAAAGCCCAAAGCGTGCATTCCTCTCAGGGGGAGGGGGCAAGTTCCAAATGCATAATAGGGATAATAGGTAAGTCAGGAATGGTTGACCAACCTGAGGCATAGTTTAACTCCTTACTTAAGTGCCTATCTTTATTATGTGTTCAACTTGGGTTTAAGCCCAAACTCTATACCATATTAGTTGGTGGAGTTCCTATATCTTTATATTATACCATTAATATGCTAAAATAGTGCCAAACTCTATTTTAT
>NW_003314342.1:506789-512116 GCF_000143415.4 Selaginella moellendorffii
GTTAGAGTGGGAGTGGAACTCTCAACGAAGTGCTCAAGGAACAAGTACAAAGTAATAATAAGCAAGTCTCTAGAAAGGGACACAAAAGGGATTGACACATGACAAATGTTAGGACCGAATCCAAATCCAAGATGGAATTTGAGAAGGAGCTTATGATAGAGTCTAAAAAGGAGTCCAAGAAAGAGGCTAAAAAAGAGTCCAAGAAGAAGTCCAAGATGAAGTTTAAAATAGAGTTTGAAAAGAAGTCAAAGATGGAGTTTGAGATGGAGTTTAAGATGGAATTTAAAAAGGAGTCTAAAATGGAGTCTGAGATAGAGTCCGAGATGGAGTCCAAGATCAATCTAAGATGGAGTCCAAGATGGGAGTTTGAGGCTAGGATCGAGGCCGAGACTGAGACCAAGACCGAGACCGAGACTAAGACTAAGACTAAGTCCAACACCAAGTCTGAGTTCGAGTCCAAGTGCAAGTTCAAATTTAAGTTCGAGTTTGAGTCTGAGTTCAAGTCTGAGAGTGAAAGCCTAAAGCAATCATCTCCCAAACCCTAAGAGGTTTAATAAGTCCCTATGGGATAATAAGAGTGGAATTATTTTGGCCAAGAAAAGCTAATATGACCAATGAAGGTTATACCCACATGGTGAGTGATAATATAGCTATTAAGAAGTCCAAGATTAAAATGAATATATATTGATAAGTGAGGTAACTTAATGAAGTGTTCAAGAGGTGACTCTAGCTCCCCAAGAAGATCAAATGGTTAATATTCCCAATTTAAGTGTGGGTAGCACTATCTACTTGGATACCATATATAGCTCCTCGGGGTTGGGGCACCATAGTGGTGGAAGGTGGGGGAGTACTCATGAGGTTTATGTTAAGTTGCAATCTTTCAAAATGTTGTTTTAAAGTCCTAGACCATAGAAAGAAAGAGGAGTGGTCCTTTGGCTTGGTGACTAAGCATATGTTACATAGTGAGGAAGTCACAAAGGTTAGTGGGGTTTAATGGATGGGCATTCAAGCCTTGGATCGATGATGGTGTTGGCGAGCACTACCATGGACAAAAATGGACTCAGTAGGTGTAAAGAATTAACTCCCCGAGGTGTCGTAGGCTAAAGGATTCCCAAAAGCATGACTGAAATTGTAACACACCTTATCTCTCTCCCCTTAAGCCAATTGGAAAAAGGGTAATTGCTTGATGAGAGAGCCCTTAGTGGCTATTTTATCCCCATTTATCCCCCAAGGTTCTAAAGATCCACGGTGACAATATATCCAAATCTTATCCCATGATCACATGCACTACACTCACCCCCCCTTCAGAGATATTAATGTCCTTATTGACTATTGACTAACAATCCCTACTAAGCCAAGGGGAATTAACACCTCCATTTCCAGACTGAATCTACCAATCCTTCCATTATGTAAACTAACTATTCCATGTGAGATACCTAGTCATCCACCCGTACCGCAGTCCCACGGTGGATACCTTCATCCGTGGATACTCCACACAAGAGGAAGGATGTACGTATAAATGCCCAATACATACAATTTCAAATTTAGGGGTAGGAATATACCTTGCTCAAGGGTATATTATATTTTTAAGTAGCCACTAATCAATGGGAATCGAACCCGTGCCATTTCCTCTGATATCAACTATAGCGCACCTTATCTCTCTCCCCTTAAGCCAACTGGAAAAGGGGCAATTGCTTGATGAGAGAGCTCTTAGTGGTTATTTTATCCCTATTTATCCCCCAAGGTTCCAAGAATCCACGGTGACAATATATCCAAATCTCATCTTATGATCACATGTGCTACAGAAATGACAAAGAGTTCATCAGATGGGACCGAGTCTGAGATCGAGTTCAAGACTGACTTTGAGACCGAGTTTGAGATAGAGTTCAGGATCGAGTCCGAGGTCGACTCAGAGACCGAATTCGAGACCGAGTTCAAGACCGAGTTCGAGATATCCGAGATCGGGTCTGAGACCGAGTCTGAGGTCGAGTCCGAAGTCGAGTATGAGATCGGGTCTGAGATCGAGTCCAAGATCAAGTCTGAATTTGGGTCTGAGATTGAGTCTGTGACCGAGTCCAAGTACTAATACAGGTCAAGGGGTGAAAGCCCAAAGCGTGTGTCTCCCAAGGGGGGGGGGGGCTGCAGAGGGTTCCAAAAGTATAGTAGGGATAGGGAGGTCCAGGAACCAGTCTTGAAGGAACTCTTCAGTGGTGCTTCCAAACTGACTTGAGGTTGAAACTGGGGCCGAGGGGCCTTGGGTGGGAGTGGGCATGGACTCGGGTGGTGTTGGAGGGGCCACCCAAGGAAGTGCTCAAGAGTAGCTCCCACTCCTGAAAGGGAAACCGACTGCGGTGCTCCTGACTCATATGGAGTGGTGCCCCACTTGAGTACCTTATGGCTCATTAGTCCTTGCCCTTCCTAGGGGCTTGGGCCTCCCATTCGGGATGGAAGTGGGGGGGTAGAGGTACCCATACCGCATCGTTAGGCCACAATGTTTAGCCCTGGTGTCCCAAACCAAGTGTTGTACCCAAGGCTTGGGATTTATAGGGTCCCATGATCAAGTTTTGTTGTACCAAGGGATGTTAGGAACCTGGAGGCTTGGTGTGCTTGGCTGCTTGTGCCTGCGGGGAGTGTAGCCGAACCTTGAGTCCAGTCTAACCCGGGGAGGGGGATTGGGAGAGATTTGGGAATCTATGGATGGATGGCTAATGCTTCGTTGCTCGTGCAATGAGTAGCTGAAACCAAGTGAGACTAAATAGGAGCTGATACAATAGGTGGGAACTTTGGCAAGGGAACTTAGCAAAAAGCCAAAGCAGTGTTGGTCGGATAGATGAGGTAAACTGGCAAATTGGAAAGGAAAAATCTGTGGCTTACAATTTAGTATCAGAGCCTTTTCCTCAGTTCTAGCAAAGGATAGAGGCCGATTGTTGGGAGATGGCAAAGGCCGGGCGGAAATGAACCAAGGCGGAGACGGAACCTCCTCTAGAACTGGAGCCTCCAGTCGAACAATAGGCTATAGATGAGGAATCCTTGCATGAGGAGGACTCTAGTGAGGAAACTTCCAAACAGGAGTCCGGTGGTGAGGTTCGGTTGTTCAAGGCTCGATTGGATGTTCTAGAAGGACAACTGGCACAAACCAATGCCCTATTGGAGACTCTCATACGCAAGCTAAAGCGTGATGAGAAGTAGAAGAAAAAGCAAAAGACTGCAGATGCTGGCAGTGTAAAAGGTGCGGACCCTTCGGCAAGGATTGAGGTAGAACCAAACAAGGTTGAACAGACTTAAGTGGAATTAGTCCCTCAAACAGTTCCTAAGTACAAACCAAAGCCCCCACCGGTCTTTAATAGAGTGAATAACTATAAGGTGGTGGAGGATTGGTTTTATGATATGGAGGACTACTTTCGAGCGTTGCGATTACCGAGCTCGGAGAAGGTCCTATGTGCAAAACCATACTTGGTAGATAATGCGAAGTCTTAGTGGAGAACGACAGAGGCCAACGAAGGACAGGTGGCCATTTGAAAAATGATGAAGGTGAGGATCCACGCGACTTACGTTCCTCCGAATGCTACTCTGCATTTAAGAGACGAGCTGAGTAGGCTGAAGCAGACTGGAACCATTCAGGAGTATATGAATGGGTTTATGGCAAAGAGGATACTTATCACGGACATGGGGGATATGGATGCATTTCATGCTTTCATATTAGGCTTGCAAACCTAGGCTCGCGGTGAGGTGATGCATTGTAACCCGACCAACTACAAGGAAGCATTGGATGCGGCTATCAAAGTGCATTTCAACGATAATCTGCAAAAGGGGAACACAACGAGGTCGGGGCCCACGTTTAGCAAAGGGGCTAAACCAAGGGGAACGTATAGAAAGGGAAATTCAAGAAGAGTTTTTCTAAGAATGAGTCTTTGGGATTCCGAAAAGGCAAATCCGGTGGCTAGCAAATAAGTACGTAGGGGAGTCAAACAAAAAGAGACAAACCCATGGATAAGAAGGTCAAGTCATTTAGCAGCGTGGGAATAACATATGCTACAACTGCAGTGAAGTAGGACACTTTTCGAGGGAATGTCCCTACCCAAAGAAGGCCAAGGCCAATATGGCTATTAAGTCGAGTGAAATCCAAATTGAGGTATGTGATCTAATCCTTAGCTCAAAGTTACTCATTACACGAGCAACTTTGATAGAGAGTCGTTCGCAACATCTACTAGTCTTCTGAGGGAAGCTCAAAGGTAGCTTTGTTAAGATCCTTATTGACACGGGTGCTTCGGATAATTTTGTAGCTGCAGACATAGTCTGGCAAGCCAGACTAATAGTGCAGTGGCTGAGTGAACCAAGGATTATAGAGTTTGTTCAAGGTAGCCAAAGCATCGATGAGGTACTTCGACAAGTGAGAGTCGAAGTAGGGTCATGGAAAGTAGACATGGATTTCACCATGTTAGACATAGCAAGATTTGACATGATTTACGGGATGGATTGGTTCAATCGGTTTGTGGTAGCCCTGCATGGACAAAGTAGGAACTTTGTGGTACTAGCGAATGCCCAAGGAAGAAGATCCAGGGTGGAGGCCCAGGTGTAAGAGACTAAATTTTCCATTCTACTTTAGTCACTTAACCACACCTCCGACCACTTGGAGGAGTCTCAATCACAACCTCCATAAGTCCATTTCAGGACTTGGGACTTGCTAGCCCCGAGAATGGCATCCATGCCACTCAACATTTGCACTTGGTCCAAGTGCTCCACGTGTTCGATCCCATGACCGACACTCAAAAGTACCACTGACATGGCAGCCTGTTACACTAAGGCCATGCCCAATCACCTTTGCTACACTAGTAGTCCAATACCACTTGTATCACAGTCTTGGCTCTCCAAGACTAGGCAAACCATCCATGAGTGGTCATTTCAGATCCACTCCTTAGCATCCTTAAGATGCCCACCGATAAGAGGAATAGTCTTCCCCAATATCCCTCTGTTAGTCCCCACTAAGTCCCTTTCTGCCCCTGGCCGTGTTTGCTAACACTGCCACTGGATCGAGGCCCACAAGCCCAACCACTAAGTCCCACGGTCCTCTGGGACTTCCTCACCACATGACTGTGTCCTTGGTCACTACCCCAAAGGACTGCTCCTCTTCCTTTCCACAGTCTGGGCCTTTGGGACAACATTTCGGAACACCGTGGCCTTATGCGAGCCACCTGGGTACTCTCCCCGCCTTCTACCCTTGAGTGCTCTAGCCATGGGCTTAGAGCGAGGTTCCGTTGAGCCACGCCTGGTATCCAAGTAGGTAGTGCCACCCACACTTGGACTGGGAGCATCTGTCAGTCGATCTC
>NW_003314342.1:512216-557288 GCF_000143415.4 Selaginella moellendorffii
GTGTTCACTCTAGTCTTGGACTTCCCAGTGGTCAGCTCATCACCCAACACTGGATCTGGCCTTCTTGGGCCAAACTGGCCTTTCCTGGCCAAACTGGCTCCACTGGGCTCCACTGGGCTCCAACCCCCACACTCTCCCTACTATACTTTTGGAACCCCCCGCAGCCCCCCCCCCCCCCCCCCCCTGGGGGAAGATCCCTTTGGGCTTTCCCCCAACTGCCTGTATTAGTATTCGGACTCGGACTCGGACTCGGACTTGGTCTCAGTCTCGGTCTCGGTCTCGGTCTCGGTCTCGGTCTCGGTCTCGGTCTCGGTCTCGGTCTCGGTCTCGGTCTCGGTTCCCTCTCGGACTCCATCTCGGGTCCATCTCGGACTCCATCTCAGGTCCATCTCGGACTCCATCTCAGGTCCATCTCGAACTCCATCTCGGACTCCATCTCGGGTCCATCTCGAACTCCATCTCGGGTCCATCTCGGACTCCACCTCGGACTCCATATCGGACTCCATATTGGACTCCACTTCGGGTCCATCTTGGACTCCATCTCGGACTCCATATCGGACTCCACTTCGGGTCCATCTCGGACTCCATATCGGACTCCATCTCGGACTCCACTTCGGACTCCATATCGGACTCCATATCGGACTTCACTTCGGGTCCATCTCGGACTCCACTTCGGGTCCATCTCGGACTCCACTTTGGGTCCATCTCGGACTCTAACTCGGGTTCGCCTCGACTCCATCTCGGACACTTTCGCGTGTCATGTGTTGGTCCTTTTTGGGTCCCTTTTTGGAGCCTTGCTTATTGGTTGCCTCATGCTTGCTCCTCGAGCACTTTGTTGGGAGTTCCACTCCCGCTCTCGACCTTCCAAGTCGGAGCTTTTAGTCCAAACGTGTTATGCTTGTTTGGCTTTTGCTTCGGCCACTACCACGTGGCACCCTTTCCGGCTCCACTTTGGGGCCTAGGGATTTTGTGTCTTACAACTCCACCACCCATAGACGAAGTTCAATGACCTCATCGAACGATAAACTATTTTATAAAGTAACACCCGCATATGTTACCATTTCCATCTTTGGCACCTAGCCAATATTTGTCAATAGTTTGACATTGAAGGCTCACCATGCCTTCTCCATATTTGTCAATGGTTTGACACCAAAGGCTCATTATGCCTTGCCCATCCTCTAAAGAGCATAATCTCACTAACATAGAGACTCATTCGGCCACCTAGGGTGGTTTGCTCCCTTTTATTTGGTTCCATTCTCGCTAAACCCGTTAAAGACATCGTCTTTAACTCAATTCCACTACTCATTCTCGAGTAGTCTCAGATTCCATCGACATAACCCTTGCACTTTGGAACGTTTACTTTTGACTTCTTGAAGTCAATTTCTTAGGTATCTCCGACACCTTGCATTGCACATATTGTGCAAGTCCACTTCCCTATCCTAGGAAGTCCTTTACTTGAGGGCACCATCATCCTCTTCTTTATTTTGTGCCACCCTTGGCACCACGTTTCAGTTATCATACTTTGTGCTAAGGCTGTTCATGGCCCTATCATTTGGCTACCTTACCGCTCCCTCCCTTGGAGCTTCCCCTTTCGCCAAATCGGAGCAATTTGGAATCCATCCTTGGAAACACACTTCCTTTCCTGCAATTTGTTAGCGTCCAACACATTAATGTTCTTCGCCTAACTTTGCCACTTGGATTCCTTCCAAGGGATTCCACGGCTCTATCTTGGCCACTCATCTTTTGCTCCTATCCGTTGATTGTTGCACCAAGCAACACCGAATCTCTACCTCCCTCCTTGAGGTATTCTTTTGATTCCATAACAAAGGCTCTGCTTTGCCAAAACTAGGGTGTTCACCCTTAGTAAGTCTTTTTAGCATCTTCTGCTGTGAGCTCTATCCACGGCCCAAATTTGTGACCCTCCCATGGGTCTCTTTAGAGACTACTTTCCTTGGACACACTATGCCATCGCAATGACATAGCTCATTTCCCTAAGGTGTTTTTCCCACTTGGTCACTTTGACCAAGCCACACCATCATCAATAGTTCAAATGAACTAGGAACCTTATTCCTTAGCCCAAACAAGGACCTTGTCGTTATTTAGCCACAAGATCACCTAGTGATCTCACCTCGGCACCTTAACAGGTTTGCCAATAGGTACTAGGTCTTCCAGACCTTTAACTTGTTAACTACGACCCCGGGGGCATCCCCCACACTTGGCGGTGTGCCCAAGCCAGCCCTTCCGGCCAAGGGTCCATAGCAACTAAGACTGGGTATCCCCATCTCATTCACCACGTCCTTGGTGCCACTTGCACCAAAGTGTTCAAGTTAGATATGCTGAGCCACACTAAGCAATTTAACCGTGCATCACGACTCCAAGGCATCCCTTGCTTGGCGGTGTGCCCAAGCCAGTCTCCACACTGAGAGTCCATGACCACCGAAAAATGAGTGTCCTCATATTCCAAACCATCACCATGCCCTAGTGAGTTGGGACTCGAACCCAAGCACTAGAGGGTCGGGACTCGAACCCAACCTCCATATATGCATCTACGGACGGCATCACCCAGGATGCCTGGCGTGACTCCCCACGCCGGTGCACCAACTTATACTCAAAGTACACCATAGATCACAGCTTACGAACCTAGTTCCTCCACACTGCCAAGTCCTCTCACTTGACAAGCCTGTGATCATGCATGGACTCCTCCATGCTTGGCCCCATGGCCCACCCTTTTTGAAGTTATCACCTTCAACTAGGGTATTTGTTCCCCTGACTTGCCAATCTCGCTTTGGCAAGTCCTCCGACCACTGTAACATGGTTCCTGCACAAGCGTGAAAGCCCTTGGTCATCGACTTTCGTTCAAAGCCCTCTCTTTGAACACTCGGGAACTACTTCCCTAACCTTGATAGCCTTGCCTCATGGCAAGCTTCAAGACCACACTTCTACTACGCCACTTTGATTTCGCACGTTCCTTGAACCATTTACGCTTGGCCTTTCTAGGTACTAAGCTACCTAGAATCATCTTTGGGAACCTTGAAGGAACTCTGTCCCTTAGCTTGCTAAGACCTCCCTTTTTGCAAGCTTTCCAATTACCATATAGTCTAACATGGACAATTCCATATTTTAGACTCTCCATGGCATCACGGTTGCTAGTGGCAACACTCTCGAGCCCCCACTTGATTCTCCACCCCCAGCTGGCATAACCAACCTTGGTTATGCCCTTCGATTCCTATGGTTCGGTTCTATCCCTTTACTTCTTGCTTTTGGCTTCACACCTTTCCTTCGGTTATTCTCCTCCAGACCAAGAGGATAGCTTTGCACTTTCTATCATGCCTTAGCAAGTATTCTTAGGGATGAACCTACCCAATAGCCTAGGGAGTGGTTCCTCAATCCAGGTATGCTCACTTTATAATCCCACACAACGAGATTACGTTGTTGCTTACAGGCCTTTACATGCCCATCACTAACCTTGCAAAAATTCTCTTTTTGGCTTTGTCCAATTCGAGTAGACAGTCTTCTCCTGTCTTCGCCACCTTTGGACATTTGAATAGCACCTCCTATCCATCATTCGCTAGGGACTTAGTCCCTTGGGCCTTATTTATTACCCTCGCAACATCAAACACCACCTCCTAATGTTCTAGAGGGTTTGGGTGTCCCAATGATGGCTTCCTTGACAATGAGTATTTCCTTTTATGACATTGACTTACTATATCGCAACATAAGCAATTTATCCTTCGTAAGGGTATCTCTAACTTCCTTATGCCATTAAGAAGTCTTGGGTAGCTACCTTCTACCCATTTAACCAATTATCTTGCACCTCTTGCTTAGTTGCTCTATAGTTGTCAAGTTCTACAACTCATTGCTTGGTGCTTCCACACCTCCATCAATATCTGGGTCACCACACTCCAACCGCATGCCTTCCAGCTTAGGCCATGCCATTCTCGCTTCCGTTGGGATTCCTTTGGCAAGGGGTTCTCATGAACCCACCAACATAGCCTCAAGGTATCACACCTTGGCACATTTGGTGTCTCCACACCATCGGCTTCACGAGCTTACCTCTATGACACTTCTTCTTTGTGTCTAAGTCTTTGCCAAGACCAATACCGCTCTTTCTCATGCCAACCATCTATTAGCATTGCACCATAAAGGTCACACACAACTTTGTGTCAAAGTTGTTTTCTTTTTGGGAACACCTTTCTCACGACTTTAGCATGGCACATTTTGCCATCGATGAGATACCCTCTGTTCTCATCCTTGGATCCTATGATCCCCCCCCCCATCCTTTGTGGGGTACCACACACCTCAGTCCAAATGCTTCCATCAGTCCTTTTAGGACCATTCCTTGACTCTACTTGAGTCATCCAGCAGTTCTGGACTTGGTTAATCCACAGACCCGTAAGGTCCCACTTGTGAGGCACTAGCTCACTAGAATACACTTCCTGCATTCCTGTCCTACTCAGAAGGACTATTTTCACAAGTGTTACTCTGACACTTGTTTTTGTTCTCTGGGGCAACCTTTGCCCCTTAAGACTACTTGTCCATGTGATGAGAATACCAACTCATCTTTAAGTACACCCCCCAACTCCTTGGGTTGTTCCAGCATTTATTAAAGGTAGCCCCGGCTACCATTTCAAGGACTTGAGTCCTCTTTCGTATTTGACCTCCCACGGTCATTACTTCTGGTCTCACATTCATGAGCACCAACCTCAACTATATGAGGATAATCTTGTGACTCCCTTATTGCTTTGGAGTCTTTATCTTTCCTGTGATCCCAACTTTAGTTGTTTACCACAACTACATTGGCCATTTACTGAGTCAAACACTCATCTGGATCACATCCTCAACTCTCTGAGGAAAATTGTATACTGTTTCCAAGATCCCAAAGTCGTTCCTTTACTGGCCCCTTTTCTATCCACCACATCGCGCCCAAGTCATGCATGAACTTGAGTGGAGAGCCATGTCCTCTCGGCATGCTACTCCTCAAGGATAAGCCCACTCCTAGGACCTTCCAATGCCAATATCAATGGTGATATACTTAAGCACCAATAAAAGTTGGACTAAGGAACAGTTCTGATACCAAATTGTAAGCGACTAAATTTTCCATTCTACTTTAGTCACTTAACCACACCTCCGACCACTTGGAGGAGTCTCAATCACAACCTCCATAAGTCCATTTCAGGACTTGGGACTTGCTAGCCCCGAGAATGGCATCCATGCCACTCAACATTTGCACTTGGTCCAAGTGCTCCACGTGTTCGATCCCATGACCGACACTCAAAAGTACCACTGACATGGCAGCCTGTTACACTAAGGCCATGCCCAATCACCTTTGCTACACTAGTAGTCCAATACCACTTGTATCACAGTCTTGGCTCTCCAAGACTAGGCAAACCATCCATGAGTGGTCATTTCAGATCCACTCCTTAGCATCCTTAGGATGCCCACCGATAAGGGGAATAGCCTTCCCCAATATCCCTCTGTTAGTCCCCACTAAGTCCCTTTCTGCCCCTGGCCGTGTTTGCCAACACTGCCACTGGATCGAGGCCCACAGGCCCAACCACTAAGTCCCACGGTCCTCTGGGACTTCCTCACCACATGACTGTGTCCTTGGTCACTACCCCAGAGGACTGCTCCTCTTCCTTTCCACAGTCTGGGCCTTTGGGACAACATTTCGGAACACCGTGGCCTTATGCGAGCCACCTGGGTACTCTCCCCGCCTTCCGCCCTTGGGTGCTCTAGCCATGGGCTTAGAGCGAGGTTCCATTGAGCCACGCCTGGTATCCAAGTAGGTAGTGCCACCCACACTTGGACTGGGAGCATCGGCCAGTCGATCTCCCGGGGGAACTAAAGCCGGCTCTTGAACACTTCACCAAGCTACCCCACTTGTCGGTCCGTGTTCACTCTAGTCTTGGACTTCCCAGTGGTCAGCTCATCACCCAACACTAGGTCTAGCCTTCCTGGGCCAAACTGGCCTTTCCTGGCCAAACTGGCTCCACTGGGCTCCAACCCCCACACTCTCCCTACTATACTTTTGGAACCCCCTGGAGCCCCCCCCCCCCCCCCCCCCTGGGGGACGATCGCTTTGGGCTTTCACCCAACTGCCTGTATTAGTATTCGGACTCGGTCTCGGTCCCGGATTTGGACTCGGACTCAGTCTCGGTCTCGGTCTCGGTCTCGGTCTCGGTCTCGGTCCTGGTCTCGGTTCCCTCTCGGACTCCATCTCGGGTCCATCTCGGACTCCATTTTGGGTCCATCTTGAACTCCATCTTGGGTCCATCTCGGACTCCATATCGGACTCCACTTCGGGTCCATCTTGGACTCCATCTCGGACTCCATATCGGACTCCACTTCGGGTTCATCTCGGACTCCATATCGGACTCTATCTCGGACTCCACTTCGGACTCCATATCGGACTCCACTTCGGGTCCATCTCGGACTCCACTTCGGGTCTATCTCGGACTCTAACTCGGGTCCGCCTCAGACTCCATCTCAGACACTTCCGCGTGTTATGTGTTGGTTCTTTTTGGGTCCCTTTTTGGAGCCTTGCTTATTGGTTGCCTCGTGCTTGCTCCTCGAGCACTTTGTTGGGAGTTCCAGTCCCGCTCTCGACCTTCCAAGTCAGAGCTTTTAGTCCAAACGTGTTATGCTTGTTTGGCTTTTGCTTCGGCCACTACCACGTGGCACCCTTTTCGGCTCTACTTTGGGGCCTAGGGATTTTGTGTCTTACACCAGGATCTAAAGGTAGGGCAATGCAAGGCCAAAGATTCCTGTCTAAACCTAGTGTCCACGAAATGAACCCTCACTAAAGGAACCAAGGCAGCATTTTTGTGCTTACTCTCGGTGAAGAGTGACAAAAAGACAGGAATGAAAGAAGTACCTTTAGTGATCCAACGGGTTGGACCAATTCCAGGATACCATGCCGGAGGAGCTACCGGCGAGGTTGCCCCCCACACAACTGATAGAACATAAGATTGAGCTGGTCGAGGGTGTTGAGGCGGTGGTTCGTCCCCCCTATCGTTTGAACGAAAAAGAACTCGAGAAACTCAAGTGCCAACTAGAGGAGTTGGTGGACATAGGGTATGTTAGGTTGAGCAAGTCGCCATATAAGGCATCGATGTTATTTGTGAAAAAGAAAGATGGATATATGCGTATGTGCATAGACTACCGGTTGCTCAAAAAGTATACAAAAAAGAACAAATACCCTTTGCTAAGGATTGAGGACCTGTTTGATAAGTTGGGAAAGGCAAAATACTTCTCAAGGATTGACCTAAGGTCAGGATACTACCAGATTAGGGCAGCAGAGGAAGATGTCGAGAAGACAATCTATCGAACAAGGTATGGGAACTTTAACTTTTTGGTGATGCCCTTCGGGCTATGCAATGCACCGGCAATATTTTCGGCATTGATGAACCACATCTTTGTACCCTATCTAGATCATTTTGTGGTCGTCTATATTGATGACATCCTGATCTATAGCGAAACGCTAGAGGAGCATGCCGAACACTTGACGAAGGTGTTTGAGAAACTAAGGGAACACCAGCTGTATGCTAAAGAGAGCAAATGTGATTTTGTTTAACAAGAGGTAAAGTTTCTCAGGCATGTGGTGGGCAAGGATGGGCTCAAAGTGGACCCTGAGAATGTCTAAGCAATCCAAGATTGGGAGTGACCATCGAATGTACACGAGTTAAGGGCATTCTTGGGGCTATACAACTACTACCGAAAGTTTATCAAACACTATTCGAGAGTAGCCCTGCCCTTAACGGACCAAACAGGAAAAGAGAAGATGATATGAACAGCGGAATGCAAGGCAGCATTTGTCTATCTCAAAGGGAAGTTGAGGAAGGCTCCCGTGTTGGTGTTACCAGACTTTGGTAAGGACTTTGAGGTAGAAACGGATGCTTTAAACTTTGTGTTGGGTGCAGTTTTGAAGCAAAACAACCATCCAGTAGCGTTCTTCTTGAAGAAGTTGGACAAGGCTCAATGGAAGTGGCCTGCCCACGAGAAAGAATTTTTGCGGTGGTCAAGGGGCTCAAGGAGTGGCGACACTACCTTGGGAAACACTTCAATGTTTACACGGACAATGTGGCAACGAAACACTTCTTGTCACAGCCCGACCTGAGAGGGAAACAGAGTCGGTGGGCCAATGCTTTGGCCGAGTTTGATTGCGAGATTCTATAGAAGCCTAGGAAGAGCAACATTGTGGCGGATGCACTAAGTCAAAAAGTGAGCTTGAAGTTGGCGATATGCAACGCAACAACAACCTTTTGGGATGATGTGTAGACAGCATATGAGAATGATGGTCTAGCACAAGAAGTGTTGCTGAGGAATCTGGAAGCACAAGAACCTCACTAGAGAGGTGAGTTGCCAACGAAAGAGAAAACAGGCTATGCAAAACACAATGGACTCATCTATTACAAGCAAACGAGGGTGTATATTCCAGAAGGGGAATTAAGGAAGGTAGCCTTAGAAAAGTGTCATGATGGACCTTTTGCGGGACACGGCAAAGTGCCCAAGACAATGGGCTTACTCAAAAGAAAGTACCATTGGCCAGATATGGCTAAAGACGTCCAAGACTATGTAAAGACATGTCCAACATGTCAGCAGGTCAAGGCCGTAACTAAGGTTAGTGGGGGCTTGTTACAAAGCATCCCAATTTTAGATCATCCATAGAAATGTCTTACGATGGACTTCATCACGGGACTCCCTCTAAGTGAGGGGTTTGATGCGATATTCGTGGTGGTGGACCAATTTTCGAAGATGGCATATTTCATACCCACCACAACGGAAGTGGATGCGGAAGGTGTGGCAAAGCTATTCTTCGAACAAGTGATTTGAGTGCGGGGAAGGCCAGAAGAGATCATCTCAGATCGAGATAAGATCTTCATCAGCAGGTTCTAGAAAACTCTCTTGGAACAGTATCGCACCAAGTTGAAATTTAAAACAGCCTATCACCCACAGACAGGTATTGGGTATTAAGTCAAGTTGGATGGCACTAACACTTCTTTACAGATGGACAAACGGAAAAGGTGAATAGGCAGCTGGAGGATTATTTGCAATGCTATGTCTCCGGAGACTAGACTGATTGGGTAAGTCATTTGGGACTTGTGGATAACAACTCACCACACTCAAGTATCGGGGTGAGTCCATGGGAAGTCATCAATGGGCGAGCTATTGAAGGTCCTGTTGAACTCAGCGTGGCCGAGTATCATGGAGAGTTATCTGCAGTGGAGGCATTCACGGCAGAAAGACTCAACATTTGGAAGAGGAACCGTTGATTCGCACAATTGGTAATTGCGCTTGGTTGAAAAGCCAGTGGCAGCCGGAGAATGCCGCTGCAATGATCCGTGCAGCGACGCCTTGATCGCCTCCCGAGCGTGCGAAGATCGCTGTGCATTGTCGAGGTGAGCATTTTGGGGACAATGTGGATTTTCTGCTCAAGTGATGTGCATTTCTAGCTAGATCGCGCATTGGAATGTAGCTTAGCGATGAATTTCGGTGGAGATATGGATGTGTGCGTTGTGATCTAATGAGGGATTCTTTGGAACGGGCTCAACAAAGGCAAACCAAGTACGCGAACCAGAAGCACCGGGATAAAGAGTTCCAAGCTGGGGAGAAGGTGTGGCTGAACACCAAGAACCTTAGGCTACCAAGTGGGATTAGCCGGAAGTTGACCCAAAGCTAAGATGCATGTATTCCTGAAAGTGAACTGATCTTGAGTTCCTTAAGCAAGTTTGCGGGGCCTTACGAGATTGAGGCACGAATCAGTAAAGTGGCTTACCGCCTCCGACTTCCTTAAGAGATAGAGAAGATGCACCCAATGTTCCATGTGAACCTTCTCATGCCATACTTTGAGGATCTGCTTCGCAAGGACCAAGTGAGACCTTTATTTGAGGTTATCCAAGGGGAAGAGGAATATGAAGTGGAGGCCATCCTCAATGCGCGCAAGAGCAAGCGACAAGGACATGAGGTGAGAGAGTTCCATATGAAGTGGAAAGGATTTCCACACTGCGAAGCAACATGGGAACCGGGGTGTAAGTGACTAAATTTTCCATTCTACTTTAGTCATTTAACCACACTTCCGACCACTTGGAGGAGTCTCAATCATAAGTTCAATTCAAGACTTGGGACTTGCTAGCCCCGAGAATGGCATCCATGCCCCTCAACATTTGCACTTGGTCCAAGTGCTCCACGTGTCCGATCCCACGACCGACACTCAAAGGTACCACCGACATAGCAGCCTGTTACGCTAAGGCCATGCCCAATCACCTTTGCCACACTGGTAGTCCAATACCACTTGCATCACAGTCTTGGCTCTCCAAGACTAGGTAAACCATCCGTGAGTGGTCATCTCAGATCCACTCTTTAGCATCCTTAGGATGCCCACCGACAAAGGGAATAGCCTTCCCCAATATCCCTCTGTCAGTCCCCACTAAGTCCCTTTCTGCCCCTGGCCGTGTTTGCCGACACTGCCACTGGATCGAGGCCCACAGGCCCGACCACTAAGTCCCACGGTCCTCTGGGACTTCCTCACCACAGGACTGTGTCCTTGGTCACTACCCCAGAGGACTGCTCCTCTTCCTTTCCACAGTCTAGGCCTTTGGGACAACATTTTGGAACACCGTGGCCTTATGCGAGCCACCTGGGTACTCTCCCCGCCTTCCGCCCTTGGGTGCTCTAGCCATGGGCTTAGAGCGAGGTTCCATTGAGCCACGACAAGTATCCAAGTAGGTAGTGCCACCCACACTTGGACTGGGAGCATCGGCCAGTCGATCTCCCGGGGGAACTAGAGCCGGCTCTTGAACACTTCACCAAGCTACCCCGCTTGTCGATCCGTGTTCACTCTAGTCTTGGACTTCCCAGTGGGCAGCTCATCACCCAACACTGGGTCCGGCCTTCCTGGGCCAAACTGGCCTTTCGTGGCCAAACTGGCTCCACTGCAGTCCTCCCCCTACTATACTTTTGGAGCTCACCAAACCCCCCAGGGTCTGGGAGACGAACGCTTTGGGCTTTCACCCTCTCAGACTCGAACTCGGACTCGGACTCGGACTCGGACTTGGACTCGGACTCAGACTCGGGCTCGGGCTCGGTCCCGGCCTCGGCCTCGGTCTTAGTCTCAATCCCGATCTCGGTCTCGGTCTCGGTCCCGGTCTTGGTCCCGGTCTCGGTCTCGACTTCGGACTCCATCTCGGGTCCATCTCGGACTCCATCTCGGACTCCATCTCGGGTCCATCTCGGACTCCATCTCGGGTCCATCTCGGACTCCATCTCGGACTCCATCTCGGGTCCATCTCGGGTCCATCTTGGGTCCATCTCGGACTCCATCTCGGGTCCATCTTGGACTCCATCTCGGGTCCATCTCGGACTCCATCTCGGTCCATCTCAGACTCCATCTCGGACTCCATATCGGACTCCACGTCGGGTCCATCTCGGACTCCACTTCGGGTCCATCTCGGACTCCATCTCGGACTCCACTTCGGGTCCATCTCGGACTCTATCTTGGACACTTCCACGTGTCATGTGTTGGTCCTTTTTGGGTCCCTTTTTGGAGCCTTGCTCATTGCTCGCTTCGTGCTCGCTCCTTGAGCACTTTGTTGGGAGTTCCACTCCCGATCTCGACCTTTCAAGTTGGAGCTTTTAGTCCAAACGTGTTACGCTCGTTTGGCTTTCGCTTCGGCCACTACCACGTGGCACCCTTCCGGCTCCACTTTGGGGCCTAAGGATTTTGTGTCTCACACGGGGGAGAACCTAGCAAGTGCACAAGATCTAGTGGAGGAATTTTTGCAAGGTAGAACCCTATGTATTTATGCAAAGTTCAATTAAAAGCATCCATTTGTGAAGTTGAGCAATGGCATATGTTGAGACCCGAAGGCGCGCCGAAGGTAAGCTAATTAGCATGGGTTAGCTAAGTCGACCAAGCATAGAGAACTATGCCCGACTCCCCACGGGGATGTCGAATCCGTAGACGTATTCTACGGAGGTTGGGTTCAAGTCCCAACCCCCTAATAAAGCAAAGCTGAGTTCAAGTCCCAACCCCATACTAGGGCGTGGTGGGGTGAGGGGTATAGGGACACTTATATTCCATTGTCATGGGCTTTTGGCCGAGGAGGCTAACTTAGGCACATTGCTAAGTGGGGGGATGCCCCGGAGACATGGTCAACAAGTCGTAGGATAAAAAGAGACATTTGATGTGGGCATTGAACTTCTTCTATGGGTGGTGGAGTTGTAAGGAACCAACTCCCCAATGTGTCGTAGGCTAAAGGATCCCTGAAAGCATGACCCAAATGACAAAGAGTTCATCAGATGGGACCAAGTCTGAGATCAAGTCCAAGACCAACTCTGAGACCGAGTTCGAGATAGAGTCCGGGATCGAGTCCGAGGCCGACTTGGAGACCGAGTTCGAGACAGAGTCTGAGATTCGAGATCGGGTCCGAGACCAAGTCTAAGGTCAAGTCCGGAGTCGAGTCCGAGATCGAGTCCAAGATCGAGTCCGAGACCAAGTCCGAAGTTGGGTCCGAGATCAAGTCTGAGATCAAGTCCGAGACCGAGTCCAAGTACTAATATAGGTCAAAGGGTGAAAGCCAAAAGCGTGTGTTTGCTGGGGGGGGGGGGGGGGGCTGCAAGGGGTTCCAAAAGTATAGTAGGGATAAAGAGGTCCATGAACCAGTCTTGAAAGAACTCTCCGGTGGTGCTTCCAAACTGGCTTGAGGTTGAGATTGGGGCTGAGGGCCTTGGGTGGGAGTCGGCATGGACTCGGGTGGTGCTGAAGGGGCCACCCAAGGAAGTGCTCAAGAGCAGCTCCCACTCCCGAAAGGGAAATCGACTACGGTGCTTCCGGCTCATGTGGAGTGGTGCCCCACTTAAGTACCTTATGGTTCATTGGTCCCCGCCCTTCCTAGGGGCTTAGGCCTCCCTTTCGGGGTGGAAGTGGGGGGGTAGAGGTATCCATACCGGGCTGTTAGGCCATGGTGTTTCACCCCGGTGTCCCGAACCAAGTGTTGCACCCAATGCTTGGGATTTAGAGGGTTCCATGATCAAGTCTTGTTGTACTAAGGGATGTTAGGAACCTGGAAGCCTGGTGTGCTTGGCTTTTTGTGTCTGCGGGGAGTGTAGCCGAACCTTGAGTCCAGTCTAACCCGGGGAGGGGGATTATGAGAGATTTGGGAATCCATGGATGGATGGCTAACGCTCCGTTGTTCGTGCAATGAGTAGCTGAAACCAATTAGAACCAAGTAGGAGTTGGTACAATAGGCGGGAACCTTAGTGAGGGAACTTAGCAAAAATCCAAGGCAGTGTTGGTAGGATAGATGAGGTAAGCTAGCAAATTGGAAAGGAAAAATTTGTGACTTATAGTAGAGACTAAATAACGGATATTGAAAAATTGTGTTTCCCATATTTTGGGGCATTCTAAGGATGTTGAGATGAGGTTATCGGATAACCACTTATAGATGGATGGCTCAATCTCAAAAAGATAGAACTGTGTTACAAATGGTCTTGGATTATCAATGAATCAAGGGTAAATAGATATAACCTTAGTGTAACAGGTTAAGATGTCAATAGTTCCTTTGGATGTTAAAAGTGAAATTGGACATATGGAGCACTTATACTAAATGTGAAGCTAATGTGGTCTTGAGATCACATATAGGGAAAAGCAAGTAGAATAAAGACCTTTAGAGTTTATGAGTAAAATTCCTCCAAATGGTCATGGGTATGGTTAAGTGAGTAAAATAGAATGAAAAATTTAATCACTTATAAGTTATATGTTTAGGAATTTGACCTTATACCTTCATTCAGTGCCCAAAGCCTTGAACCTCGGGATCCACTCTATTGCCCTTGATGCATATGTCTAAAGGTTTGGTTCCACTCTGTGGTTATTCTATGGCAAATCACCATAGGGTATAGTGAAAACCATGTACATTACACTCATAACTTTTTCTTAGATTACACTGAAAGCAATGCAAATGTAAATTTAAGATTTAGTGAAGTTAAGTCCAAGAAAAGAGTTATTAGAGATGAAGGATCAAACACATAAATCATCTTTTCTCCTCTAAGAAACACATAACTTATCTTCTTTCTTACAGAAAATGATTTCTAATGAGGTGTGATTGTACATCATGCAATCAAAAGTCCTTATTTCAATGCATATAGGTTATGGCAATTTTACAAGTGGTATGTTCTAAGGTGGATAACTTAAAACTCTTAACTAATTAAAAAAAAAGTGCATTCTTATTCTCCTTTTATATTTCCTTAGCATATATGTTCATAGGTTAAGTTCTACTACATGGTTATGCTATAGTAAAGTATTATAAGATATTTAGTGTCATAATAGTTTGATTTTCATCTTCTCTCATCTCAAGTTTCTTTTGAAATAATCTTGTTCTATTTTTTTCATTTTATCTTGCTTAGTATGTATCATAACATAATTCTAAATGCTCCTTAGTGGCACAAAGATAACTTAACCTATCTTTAAATTATATATTGACTATAGGAAATAGAAATACTATATTCAGAAATAGGATTCTTGATATCTAAAATAAATATCTTATATATATAATAATTAAATAAATTTTTATTTTTATTTTGAAACAGAAATATATATATTATATATTAGATAAAATAAATAAAATATATTAATAAATAATTGATATTATATAAAAGTTGAATACAAATACATACATATAAAGCTTATAGAAAGGATAAAAGTATTTAAGTCGCCAAACTTAAAGTCCTTAAGAAACTGGAGCAAAATATTATTAATTTATTTTATGCTTGAAGACTATTTATGGTATTTTTATTTTAAAGAAAAATTTAAAGTAAGAATTTCCAATATGACTTTAATCTCTTTATTAAATAATATTCAAAAAGACATTTTATATACTGGTAATATATACTTTTAAAATTTTATTATTGACACAATATATAAATTGAAATATAGTTTCATTAACTACTGCCTAGATAGAAAAAAGAGAACTCAAGAATTATGTTGTGGGTCTTTTTTATTATTCTTTTGAATATCAATTACACTTGTCAAAGATCTATATCATCAAATGATAAAAATAATTTATATAATCTCAAAAATCAGACTACAGTTTATCATGATTTTAATATGAAATCATTCAATAAAACTAGAGATAATAAATTAGATGATTATGATTGGAAGCCTGATATGATTTCAGGTGTGAGAACATGTAATACATATGGAAATGCTATAGTATGGCGCTATAGCTATGATTTCAAAAGTAAAGATTTTGATCATACATTTTATCAAGAATGCCATTTTTATTTACATAAAACTTATTTTATTGGTGTAACATTTAATGGTGAGGGATTATTTGAAACAACAGGTTGGTATGGATGGCAAAATTGGGCTTTTACAGGACATTGGGAGAGAAGAAACACACAAACTGTGAAATTTCTTGCTGGATATTAAAATTATAACTCTAAATAAAGAATATATAATACTTAACAATAAAAGTTCTTAAATGAATATTTGAATAATATTATAAATTATTTATGTAAAATACCATTTTTATTTTAAAATTGAATATGAATAAAAGAAAATTTAACTTTTACACTTCTACATAATTCTCTGTGGCAGCTAAAAATGTATTAAAAGACTAAAACACCCTTTTACCACTTCAAGAAGTAGAAAAAGGTACCACTTCAGTACCTCTAATTATCTTACAACAAGGCACCTTAGGGATTACGCACCAATATGGTGATTAATATGGCTAAATTGTGTCAATAAGGGCTCTCCACTTTCCAATTTACTTAAGTGAAGACAGATAAAGTCCATTACATATATTAAGGAGAAAAATTCAACTTATTAGTAACAAAAATGTTTCTTTCGCCAAACTCCAATTGGGCAGTGAGTGAGTTACAGCTCAAAGTTTTAGCTAGGAAAAGATATTAATAAGAAAACCTAATTATGAGCATCTACTTTGGTATATGGCATATTACTGTTTTTTTAGTGTATATAAGACTAGTAATAAATCAGTAAACCAATCAAGCTACGGTGCTCAATAATTATTCTATTTGTATATGACTTCAATAGATATAAACAAACACTAGTGCTAAATGCAAGGGCAGTCAAAATTGCTTCACTAATAATAGATGACTTCAAAATCCAGTAGCAAAAGATCATCAAGCCCTTGAACCCACTATCACATTCAGTGATGAAAATGTAGCTGATCTTAGTGCTTACTTGACTTTCAAGACAAATGCAAACTTGACTTAGCCATTTCCCAAGAGTTTTCCCTCAATGGTGACCATCATTCGTCACACCTCTATATCTATACGATATAACCTTTTTTGTCAACAAAACCGTGTCTTTCATACAGTGCCTTTGTCGGTCTACAACCCAAAAGAGTAGATTAATATTATTTGATCAAATAGTAGATCAATCACTCTGAATGATTGTTTCGAGTATAACGAGTTGACTTCACTCTATGTATCGAAATCGCTGCCTGCATATACGTTGAGGCTACCGCCATACGCCATGTAGGTGCTGAAAGCAAGACTAGGACATAAAGCATTCGAACAGACAGCCTGATTGTCGTTGAATCCTGATATCAAGATTAAAGATGGATCTTCAAATGATCCGTAGATCTTTTGCTTTAAAATTGCTCTTCTCTCTCCATCAGACTATAGCCAGGCTATGGAGTTGCAAGAGACGCATAAAAACCATATAAAAAAGCGTACATATTGAGGCAGATGTTGCGTCCTGCGTGCATGGACAAAAGACCATAGAGAAGTACTTTTGCGTTCCAATTCAAATACTGCAAATGTTGAAATCAAAACTTGACTGGTTCCGTCTTGACAAACACTCCATTGATTCGGTGCAAGCGCGTGGACCTGACCCAAAGGCTTGATCAACTGTGAGGATCTCACAATCACCGAGGACTTTGCGAGCAACATGGATGAACTTTTTTGTCTAATATGCCGTATGTGTAGTCGCCGTACCAGGACCAAGTTTCTTATGAAGAAACCGTAACATAGGTAATAAGGAGATTGACATAGAGCTAGAGGTTGCAAGCATCTCATTGTTGAATCAATCAGGATCAAGCAATCCAATCAATCAACATTTCAGCAGGTTGCAGCATAGCACCACCACCCAAGGCGCAACCAGTTTTGCAGAAAAAACTCTATATTCCAGCAACTTACAAGCCAAAAGACAGGCATTGAATGCACAACCTCTAAAAGAAGTCCCTAGCCTTTAAATTCAATGCTCCCGGGAATATCCCCCACACGTTACGTAGGGCATATTCGTGACTTGAAGAGCCCTAAAAAATAAGTTTAAACAGAGCACGGGAAGTCGTGGGAAGCGGAAATTGATGACAAAAACTACCCATAATGCGAAGGATTGATTGATCACATCCCCTGGCTGCAGCGTTGCATTGTCGTTTCGATCGATCGATTGAATTCAATTGATTGTGAGGAGATGAAACGAAATGGAAATGAATTTCATCCGGCTGGCGAGCGCGAGACTGGTGATCGACACGTCAGGTCGGGTGTTAGTTTTTTTCTTTTTTTCTTGTCTCGGTCTTGATTTAGATGTTCATGGAAGCATGAAGAGAATCAACTCTGTGCTTGATCAGCACGCTAATCGGCAAGAACAAGTCACAGATTCTCCAAAGTTTTCGACAATCCACGAACAAATAAAATACGGACAAAAGAAATGTACGTGAATGTATTGTATGGTGTCAAGACTTTGCTATGTACAGCCTATGTTGTTGTAGTTCTTCTGGCAATCAATCAACATCATCTGCGCTCTTGTTGCAAATTCGAAGTTTTCCTTCGCTTGATGCCTTGCTTGTGACTGTGAGCTGAATGATCCATTCACGAAGAAGCGAATCGAAACGATATCAGTCTCATATCATAAGATCACATGTTGGACGGAGCAGAGAAATCACAGCCCAGAAGAACAGAGAAGAGGAGAGCTAAGAGAGCTGAGAGAAGAGATCACAATCATGATGAGAGGAATCAGAGATAAGGGAATTTTGGTGCGATATTATTCCAGGAGGGTTCTTTAGAACTTACTAGTAAAGATCTTATCTCGATCTGAGATGGTTTCTTTTGGCCTTCCCCGCACTCGAACCACTTGTTCAAAGAACAGTTTTGCCACACCTTCTGCATCTATTTCTGTTGTGGTGGGTATGAAATGTGCCATCTTCAAAACTCGGTCCACCACCACGAATATCGCATCAAACCCCTCACTTGGGGGGAGTCCCGTGATGAAGTCCATCGTAAGACATTTCCACGGGCGATCTGGAATTGGGATGCTTTGTAACAAACCCCCACTAGCCTTAGTTACGGCTTTGACCTGGGACATGTCTTTATCTTGGATGTCCTTAGCCATATCTGGCCAGTGATACTTCCTTTTGAGTAAGCCTATCGTCTTAGACACTCCACCATGTCTCGCAAGAGGTCTGTCATGACACTCTTCTAAGGCTACCTTCTTTAGTTCCCCTTTTGGAACATACACCCTCGTTTGTTTATAATATATGAATTCATTTCATTTCGCATAGCATGTTTTCTCTTCTGTTGGCAACTCACCTCTCTGGTGAGCTTCTCGCGCCTCTTGGTTCCTCAACAACACTTCTTGTGCTAGACTATCGCTCTCATACGTTGTCCGCACATCGTCCCAAAAGGTTGCTGTCACGCTAAATATTGCCAACTTCAAGCTTGCTTTTTGACTTAGAGCATCTGCCACGATATTGCTCCTCCTAAGTTTATACAGAATCTCGCAATCAAACTCAACCAAAGCGTTGGCCCACCAACCTTGTTTTCCTCTTAAGTCGGGTTGTGATAAGAAGTGTTTCATTGCCACATTATCAATGTAAACTTTGAAGTGCCTCCCAAGGTAGTGTCGCCACTCCTTGAGTGCCTTGACCACCGCAAATAATTCCTTCTCGTGGGTAGGCCACTTTCGTTAAGCCTTGTCCAACTTCTTCGAGAAGAATGCTACTGGATGGTTGTCTTGCTTCAAAACTGCACCCAACGCAAAGTCGAAAGCATCTGTTTCTACCTCAAAGTCCTTACCAAAGTTGGGTAGCGCCAACACGGGGGGTCTTCCTCAACTTCCCTTTGAGGTGGACAAATGCCGCCTCGCATTCCGTTGTCCATACCATTTTCTCTTTACCCGTTTAATTCGTTAAGAGCAAGGCTACTCTCGAATAGTGTTTGATAAACTTTCAGTAGTAGTTGTATAGCCCCAAGAACGCCTTCAACTCATGTACATTCGATGGTCACTCCCATTCCTGGATCACTTGGACCTTCTTAGGGTCCACCTTGAGCCCGTCCTTGCCCACCACATGCCCGAGAAACTTTACCTCTTGTTGAGCAACATCACATTTGCTCTCTTTAGCATATAGCTTGTGTTCCCTTAGTTTTTTAAACACCTTCGTCAAGTGTTCGGCATGCTCCTCTAGCATCTCACTATAAATCAAGATGTCATCAATATAGATGACTACGAAGTGATCCAGATAGGGTACAAAAATATGGTTCATCAGCACCGAAAACGTTACCAGTGCATTGCACAGCCCAAAGGGCATCACCAAAAACTCGAAGCTTTCATACCTTGTTCGACAGGTTGTCTTCTCGACATCTTCCTCTGCTACCCTGATCTAGTAGTATCCTGATCTTAAGTCAATACTTGAGAAGTATTTTGCCTTTCCCAACTTATCGAACAAGTCTTCAATCTTTGGCAAAAGGTACTTGTTTTTCTTTGTATACTTGTTAAGCAACCAGTAGTCTATGCATATGCACATAGATCCATCTTTCTTTTTCACAAATAACATCGACGTTTTATACGGCAACTTGCTCAACCTAACATACCCTTTGTCTACCAATTCTTCTAGTTAGTGCTTGAGCTCTTCGAGTTCCTTTTCATTCAAACAATAAGGGGGACGAACCACCACCTTAGCACCCTCGACCAGCTCAATCTTGTGTTCTATCGGTAGTGCGGGGGGTAACCCCGCTAGTAGCTCCTTTGGCATGGTATCCTGGAATTGGTCCAACACCTACTGGATCACTAAAGGTACTTCTTCCGTTCCTGTCTTTTTGTCACTCTTCATCAAGAGTAAGCATAAAAATGTTGCCTTGATTCCTTTAGTGAGTTGTCCTCTCATGGACACCAGGTTTAAGCAGGAGTCTTTAACCTTACATTGCCCTACTTTTAAATCCTAGGCCTCCACCCTAGATCGTTCTCCCCAGGCATTCACCAGTACCACAAAGGTCCTCCCTTGTCCATGTAGGGCTACTATGAACCACTTCGACTCTCACTTGTCGAAGTATCTCATCGGTGCTTTGGCTATTTTGAACAAACTCTATCGTCCTTGGTTCACCTAGCTGTTGCACCGTTAGTCTGGCTTGCCGGACTATGTCTGCAACCACAAAATTATCCGAAGCACCCGTGTCAATAAGGATCTTAACAAAGTTACCTCTGAGCTTCCCTCGGAGGGTTAGTTGATGTTGCGAACGACTCTCTACCAAAGTTGCTAGTATAATGAGTAACTTTGAGCTAGGGACTGGATCACATACCTTAATTTGGACTTCACCTGACTTAATGACCATATTGGCTCTAGCCTTCTTCGGGTAGGAACATTCTCTCGAAAAATGTCCTGCTTCACCGCAATTGTAGCATACGTTGTTTCCCACGCTACTAGCAAACTTGACCTTCTTATCCATGGGTTTGTCTCTTTTTGCTTAACTCCCCCATGTACTTGCTCGCTGGCCATTGGATTTGCCTTTTTTGGAACACAGAGGATTCATTCTTAAAGAAACTCTTCTTGAATTTCCCTTTGCTATATGTTCCCCTTGGTTTGGCCCTTTTGCTAAACATGGACCCTGACCCCGTCGTGTTCCCTTTTCGCAGGTTATCATTGACATGCACTTTGATAGTTGCATCTAACGCTTCATTGTAGTTGGTCGGGTTCCAACACATCATCTGGTTATAGTGATTTTACAAGTGGTATGTTCTAAGGTGGATAACCCAAAACTCTTAACTGATTAAAAAAAAATGCATTCTTATTCATAGATAATTCCCTTAGCATATGTGTTCATGGGTTAAGTTCCACTCCATGGTTATGCTATGGTAAAGTATTATAAGATATTTGGTGTCATAATAGTTTGATTTACATCTTCTCTCATCTCAAATTTCTATTGAATTAATCTTGTTCTATTTTTCATTTTATCTTGCTTAATATGTATCATAATATAATTCTAGATGCTCTTTAGTGGCACAAAGATAACTTAACCTATTTTTAAATTATATATTGACTATAGGAAATAGAAATACTATATTCAGAAATAGGATTCTTGATATCTAAAATAAATAAATAAATATATATATATATAAAATTTAAATAAAATTTTGTTTTTATTTTAAAATAAAAATATTTAATAGATATTAGATAAAATAAGAAAAAAAATATATTAATAACTGATTCATATTATATAAAAAGTGAAGATAATATAAGAGGAACAAATACATACATATAAAGCTTATAGAAAGGATAAAAGTATTAAGACACTGTGAGTGCATGGAATATGGAACAGGCCCTCACAACACCAAACTTAAAGTCCTTAAGAAACTGGAGTAAAACATTATTAATTTGTTTTATGCTTGAAGACTATTTATGGCATTTTTATTTTAAAGGAAAATTCAAAGTAAGAATTTCCAGTATGACTTTAAACTCTTTATTAATTAATATTCAGAAAGACATTTTATATAATGGTAACTTAGAATTTTAAAATTTTATTATTTACACAATATATAAATTGAAATATAGTTTTATTAACTACTACCTAGATAGAAAACAGAGAACTCAAGAATTATGTTGTGGGTTTTTCTTATTATTCTTTTGAATTAATTATACCTGTCAAATATCTCTATCATCAAATTAGAAAAATAATTTATATAATCTCCAAAATCAGACTACAGTTTATCATGATTTTAATATGAAATCAGTCAATAAAACTAGAGATAATAAATTAGATGATTATGATTGGAAGCCTGATATGATTTCAAGTGTGAGAACATGTAATACATATGGAAATGCTATAGTATGGTGTTATAGCTATGATTTCAAAAGGAAATATTTTGATCATACATTTTATCAAGAATGCCATTTTTATTTACACAAAACTTATTTTATTGGTGTAACATTTAATGGCGAGGGATTACAACAGGTTGGTATGGATGGCAAAATTGGGCTTTTACAGGAAATTGGGAGAGAAGAAACACACAAACTGTGAAATTTCTTGCTGGATATTAAAGAACATTTAACTCTAAATAAAGAATATTTAATACTTAACAATAAAAGTTCTTAATATTATAAATTATTTATGTAAAATACCATTTTTATTTAAAATTGAATATGAATAAAAGAAAATTTAGCTTTTACACATTACTATTTCTACATAATTTTCTGTGGCAGCTAAAAATGTATTAAAAGACCAAAACAGCCTTTTACCACTTTAAGGAGAAGCACTAGAAAAAAGTACCACTTCAATACCTTTAATTATCTTACAACAAGGCACCTTGGGGATTACAAATTTTCATATTACGCCTAAAAAGGTGTATCACTAATGTAAGTCTCTACTTTACTTAGAAGCATTAGTAGAGTGACCAAATGCCATCATCCCCAAGGGGGTAAACCCACCCTCAGCTCAAGCTTCCTTCCTATGTTTGTTCCTGTAGTATGTACCTCTTTCTCTCCATGTATATATAGTACATATCACTCTTCAAATTTTTACCAGTGTCATCTCTCCTAGTAATCAAATAATATTATACTGATATATATATATATATATATATATACACACATACATACATATGAAGGAAAATTATTTTTTAGAAATGTTTTTAATCTAATAATATATATTAGTGTGACAATTAGAGCTTAAGTTTGCCTTTATTTTTTATGATTTAGCTATTATCAATGTATTTCTTATGTTACTTAATCGATAAAAAATATCATTACTTTTTCTTAAGGATTTTTGTTATGGTACCATAAAAGTTCATATGGTGATTAATATGGCTAATTGTATTAATAAGGGCTCTTCACTTTCCAATTTTACATATATTATGGAGAAAACTTCAACTTATTAGTAACAAAAATGTTTCTTTTGCCAAACTTCAATTGGGCAGTGAAACAGCCTAGAGTGAGTTACAGCTCAAAGTTTTAGCTAGGAAAAGATATTAATAAGAAAACCTAATTATGAGCTAGCAAGCCATGACATCTTATATGGCATATTACTATGTCCTAATATCAATCGCATCCTTGCATCTTGTGATGGCACTCCAATGGTAAGTTCCTTTGTCTTGGTGATGCTTTTTGCATAGAAACATTAGCTTGAGAGATTTGTCCAAACTCATGACATCAATTTTAAATTTAATTTTTGTGTGGCCAACACCTTGATAACATGGATGCTTGGAAGTATAGGGTATAAAAAGGCTCCATGCCAACAATTTGAGAACAGAAATTTCTCTAAATACTTCTCTTTTTTCTCTCCTCTTGGCATTGCTATGGATTCACTGCTTCGAGCAACAGCAATCTAGTGATTTCTTTTATAGTGTAAAGTTTAGCCAGATATACTACTCATTATTTTTACTAGTCTTGAACTACAACTTTGCATCTTTTTATTCTTCATTAGTTCAGCAAGCCTGTCCTAAGTTTTCTGGCCCTTTCTTGTGTTAAAGGCTTTTCAGGCAGCAACTTTGGAGAGCTTATGAACTAGCTTGATTTAATCAGACAAGCTGGCCATGCTATGAGCAATAATCTGTCTATGGTCAGGTTTTGTGAAATAGAGATATTGAATGCTTTGTGTTGGCAATTAGTACAATAAGTTCTTGAACTAGACTACAAATATTAGTTACCCTTAAACTTCCTTTTGATAAAGACTACATAGCAGTTTATTAATAAGGAGCATCTTACAAAATTGTTAATATTATTATTGTAAAACTGTTTTTCTAGTGTATATAAGACTAGTAATAAATCAGTAAATCAATCAAGCTATGGTGCTCAATAATTATTCTATTTGTATATCCGACCAAACAAGTCACCTTATGGAGCGCCAGTCCTCTTTATTATGAAAAAGGATGGAACCATAAGGATGTGTATTGATTATTAGGCACTCAACAAGATCACGGTCAAAAATAGTTATCTTTTGCATTGCATTATTTGTTTGACCAACTCTTAAAGGTTAAGTATTTTACACAACTTGATTTGTGGTCCAGGTATCATTAGATATAGGCAACAGATCAGAATGTGGAGAAAACAGTTTTTAAGACTTGGTACGGATCTTATGAGTTCCTTGTCATGTCGTTTGGGTTATGCAATGCTCTAGCAATATTAATCACAATGATGGATAGAATATTTAGAGATTATTTATACATATTTGTTCCCTTATATATTGACAATATTCTAGTCTTCAGTGAAATGTTGGAGGATCATTTAAAACACTTAGAGCTGATATTTCAGAAGTTGCGTGAACACAAATTGTATGCTAAGGAAAGTAAATGTGCTTTTGGACAATTGCACATGAATTTTCTTGGGCATATATTGGTGGTGGCATAATTGAGGTGGACCCAAAGAGGGTGGAAGTGGTGAAGTTCTAGCAAGTCCCGACCACTATATCAGATGTTTGTTCTTTTCTCGGTTTGGCAAGATACTATCACAAGTTTGTCTGCAATTTTGCAAGAATTACTCTTCCATTGACTGAGTTAATGAAAAGTAATATATTGTTTCACTGGACACTAGCTTGTCAACATGCTTTTGTATGGATGAAGGAGATCTTGACTATGGTTCCTATTCTCAAGATCCTAGACCTCAATAAACCCTTTTGAAGTGCATTATGATGCATCTGGCTATGTTATAGATGTTGTGTTACAACAAAATTGTGATAATGCGATTGGTGTTATGCTAAGGCAACACAGTTGTCCCATTGCGTTTTACTCCAAGAAATTGAATGAAACCTAACGAAGATGGCTAACGCACAAAAAAAAAATGTTTGTTATAGTGTTGGCATTAGAACATTGAAGACACTATTTGGGTGAACATACAAAGGTTTATACAGATAATAACACACTGAACTATTTTGCTATGCAGCCAAAGCTTATGTTGAAGCAGTGTCCTAGAGATTAACTCCTGGTACTAAGGGA
The DNA here is from genome assembly GCF_000143415.4 of Selaginella moellendorffii. NCBI lineage: Eukaryota > Viridiplantae > Streptophyta > Lycopodiopsida > Selaginellales > Selaginellaceae > Selaginella > Selaginella moellendorffii. The sequence goes on from NW_003314342.1 coordinate 537,376, forward strand.
GGCTAAAGCATGTTCCTTAAGGGATGGGGGGCAGGGGGCTATGAAGGGTTCCAAATGTATAGTAGGGATAGTGGTTGGAATGCATGTTTGACCACTTGAAATATTAATTTGGTTCCCGCTAGGCTGTGTTGCTCTTTGTTTTGCATTCGATTTAAGTCTAAGCTTAAGCTCCACGCTGCTCTAGTCAGTGGAGTACCCTCCTCTTTGTGTTAGGCCACTGGTATACCAAAATCATGCTAGACACCATTTAACACCGTTTTGTATGCAAGTGCTGGATACGGGGAGCTGGTGCTTGTGGGATTGTATCAGACCCTCATTTTGTAGCACAACAGGCTTGGAGTTCATATCCAAATTTAAATGCACTACAAAGACGATGCAATTGTTGGAAGATATTATCATAATTGTTGGCATGTCCGAATGCGTATTTGAAGATGTCTGGGAGAATACTCCAATCCCCAAGAGTGGCTACACTCAAACCATTGTACCACTGCAATGCTATCCCTTAAAGACATATAGGAAACTCATGCAAACATCAAGCATTATCCCAAGAATGATATGTAGCAATCACCGTGAAGTGATCGAACCAATAGTACACATCAACCCTAGGATTCCCATGAAAGAACTCTGACCGAACGCGAGGATTAGCACCAAGAGCAGGAAGAGCTATAACACGTGCCGTGAATGCCGCCATCAATTAAGTTTGGTTGTTCAATTGCAATCGCATAGCATCAAACAGTTGCACCAACTACTGCTCCAGAGTCAAAAGAGGAGGAGACTATTGCTCTGCCATAAAGATGAATGAAAAAGAAAGAGTAAAAGAAATGAAATAAAAAAAGCTCCTGATTCCTTTGTATGAAGTGTTTCAACTGCTGCACATGCATAATCTCTTGAGGATCAGCCTGCTAAACGTCATGCCGAACCTCATAAACTTGTGGTCCAACTTGCCGCAACACCCGATATGGTCCTTTCCACTGTGCAAGGAGCCTCTTAGATAAACCACGTACTGTAAGATGGGGAAAACAGACTAACACCAAATCATCCACTTTGTACTTTGCAGGTGGACGATGATGGGAGTTGTAGTGCCGTTGTTATCCCACTTGTACGCGGCCTAAGTGTTCAGCAGACTCCGGACAAGTGGAAGAATGCTTGTTAAATATTGATCCCATGATCTAGCATCCGCAACTCGTGGCAATCGCGAAGGTAAACCCAGCTCCGTTGGTAATATTGGATCATAACCATATAGGAGATTATATGGTGAAGCACCAACAGAACTCTGCACCCCAATGACATATGCATACCGAAGAGACGGCAAATAACCATCCCAATCCGAATGCTGAAAGTTCACATACTTCGCAATCATCCCCTTGAACGTCCAAACGAGCCGTTCCACCAGACCGTCTGATTGTGGATGATAAGCACTCGTGAAAGTGTGGCGAATCCCCAACCGAGACGTCAAAACATGAAATGCCTCAGCCATAAATGCAGGACCATTATCTGAAAGAATTCGCTCTAGACAAGAATGCTAGAACACCACTCAATTGAGGAGGAAGTAGCCAACAGCAGTTGCAGAGGCACTAGCAAGAGCACTAACTTCCACCCAACGAGTCAAATAGTCAGAAGCAATAATAACATACTCATTGCCAGCAGTCGACCGTGAAAAAGGTCCCATAAGATCAAACGCCACCAACTCAAACGGACGGGAAACTACAATTGACTCCAACCGTCCTTCCGCAGCCCGAGGGGGAGTATTACGAGCTTGGCACCAAATGCAGCTACGCACATACCGGATAATATCACATCACACCTCCTGCCAATAGAAAAACCTGCGTAGCTTCTCGATTACACAACGATGTCCTATATGCCCACCTAGAACAGGAGAATCATGGTAGGTATGGAGAAACCGTGGAATAAAGATAAAAGGCACCACCAACCGTAAATGATCATTAGGATCTATCCCCACAAGATAAAGAAGGCCATCTTCAAGACGATATTGAAAATGTAAATGCCGGAAAGGCAAGTCATCAGCAAGTGATGCAGGATTCTCAAACCCATCTTGAAGCCTTCGAATCCATGGCTCAATCTTTTGAGCCTCACGAACCTCATCAAGTGAAGGTAGATCTTGCTCTGCACCTTGTGGACACTGAACATCAAGTACAACAACCGCCAACGGCATAGAATCCTCGTCTAGAAAATCCATAGATGCTGGAACGACAGGCTCGTTAGAAACATTAGAAGAGAGTGAAGAAGGAAGAGGAGCTCGAGAAAGGGCATTAGCATCAGCCATAGAACTCCCTAGGCGGTGAACAACATCAAAATCATATATCTGAAGCTTCAAAGCCCACCGAGCAGTACGACCAACCAAGTTCTTCCGCTTTAATAACGAAGTAACAGCAGCATGGTCACCTTCAAGTAACGTCCAAGAACCATGTAGATATGCATGAAGTTTCTCGAAACCCCAGACTGCTGCTAAACACTCCTTCTCTGTCGTGGAGTAGTTCATCTCTGCTGGTTGTAATGTACGGTTTATATATGCAATGGGATGGCGCTGACCAGGCACACTCAAGCTCTCTTGCATTAACACACCTTCAAGACCAATGTCAGAAGCATCCACGCGCAAAATAAAAGGTCGAGTCTAGTCAGGATATGCTAAAATCAGAGGAGTTGTCAATAACTCTTTGAGATCCTTGAATGCCCGCTCACAATCCGGAGACCAGATGAAAGATAACGTTGATGACTTCAGCAACGCTCGCAATGGTGCAGTGCGATTAGAAAGATGATCCACAAAACGCCCGAGATACTGCACCTTGCCCAAGAAGCGCTGCACATCATTCACAAACTTCAAAGTAGGGAACTTTAGAACAGCCACAAGTTTGTCATGATCAACTTGCAAACCCTCACGAGAAATACGGTACCCAAGATAAATTGTGTCCTTGGATCCAAACACACACTTCGACTGCTTCAGCTTTAAACCAACATCGCGTAGCCGATCCAACACTTTACAAACATCACAAACGTGCTCTTCCTACGTCCCCTCTGAGTAGATCAAGACATCATCAATGAAGTCAGTAGTCACCTCCGGCATATCGCAAAGAACCTCGTCCATCATCCGTTGAAAAGTTGCTGGAGCATTGTTCAAACCAAATGGCATCACCAAGAACTCATACAAACCAAATGGTGTACGAAAAACAATCTTAAAAATATCTTCTTCGGCCATCGGTACTTGCCAGTGCCCAGAAGCAAGATCTAGCTTGGTGAACCAACGACTTTGCCCCAGATGATCTAAGAGATCAGCAGTGTGAGGAAGAGGGTACACATCCGGGATCGTTACGTCGTTTAACGGACGATAGTCAATGCAGAAACAAATACTCCCATCAGGCTTCGTCACAAGATGAGGTTCACATGCCCAAGGACTCCGCGACTTCCGAATAACACCCTTCTCTAACATCTCCTTGACATTTGCATGTAAAATCTTGATCCCTTTGGTGACCGACAACAAACAGGAACCTTGATTGGACGAGCATCCCCAGTTGGAATCGGATGACGTGTAGCAATCTTGGCTTCAGACGATAGGTCAAAGTCAAAGAGATCAGAATACTCCTTCATGAGCCGATCAACTGCTGCAACACAAAGATCGTCGGAAGGATCGAAAAAGGGAAGAGCAGAACAAGATGGAAACATAGGAGGAAATAGTGGGGAAACAAAAGTAATGGAAGCAAAGGTAGAAGTAGAGGGACGAAGAAGTACGGAAGTGAAAGGAATGGATGAAACATAAGAAAGTATAAGACAAGGGGGAGAAGCCTCGAAGTCACACTTGGCATGATTGCACTACAACCAATCCATACCAAGAATGAGGTCAAAAGCTTGACTCGACACCATCTGCAACGACTGTAACTCAAGCTCGAGATCGCCCACACGCACAACCAAGTCTGCCTCATCCCGTGCACATGCATGTGTATGGCCATTGTCATAAAGAATGAAAACTGGTTCCGCTGCATGATGCAAGTGTAGATAACAACGTGTGGCAACAGGTCGAGCAATAGAAGATAAACTCGAACCTGTATCAACCAACACGGAGAGAATAATAGGAGACCTTTTGTTATAAAGACAAGCTTGGAAAGTAAACACTGAATGAACTGGTGCCGAGTGAACCCCTTGATGATACTCCAGAAAGAAAGATGAAAAGGTCACTGACTTATTCACGCAAGGTCCCTCCGTTACTCACGCAACTTCTCGTTTCCCGGATGCATCTCGGTGTCCAAACCTTCCACTGCAGCAGCACCAACGGGACGTTGCTGACGCCAAGGTCTCCACCCAGGAAATGGAGGTCGCCAATCCAAAAAACGCCGACAATGCCGACAACGCCGATAAGTATAACCAACTTCATCACATGCCCAACAGCGAATATCACGGCCACGACCACGTCCTCACCCTTGGCCTTGGACTTGAGCAGCAACAGCATCAACCTCCATGGGAACAGGACCATCACCCACAGGAAGTGGAGCTGAAGGACGTGCAGCGAGAAGTGGAAGAGGCGACATCTCATAACGTTGTGCCAAGCAAAGAGCATCGTCAAGGGTGGCAGGAGCAAGTGCATATACAGTCCGACAAGATCTTGACGAAGTGCTGGCCACAACATTCCTAGCTTGATCCGCTCCGACATATTTGGCTCCGCACGAAGCAAAAGATTTCGGAAACGAACACCAAATTGCATCACCAACTCAGATGGCCCTTGGCGAAGACGATGCAATTGTTGGAAAGCATCATCATAGTCATCGGCATGTCCAAAGGTGCGTTTGAAGACATCGGGAAGAACACTCCAATCCCCATAAGTGGCTGCTCCCAAACTGTTGTACCACTGCAATGCCTTGGAAACACGTGGGAAACTCACGCAAACCTCGAGCATTATCCCAAGAATGATATGTGGCAATCACCGTAAAGTGATCGAACCAATGGTACACATCATCCCCAGGATTCTCGCGAAAGAACTCCGGCCGAACACGAGGATTGGCACCAAGAGCAGGAGGAGTTGTACCATGTGCTGTGAACGCCGCCATCAATTGAATTTGGTTGTTCAATTGCAAGCACATAGCATCAAACAATTGTACTAATTGTTGCTCCAGAGTCAAAGGAGGAGATTACTGATCTGCCATAAAGACGAATGAAAAAGAAAGAGCAAAAGAAGAGAAATGACAAAAAGCTAGAAGGAAATGATAGATCTAGACAATGCAAAAAGTTAGATCTAAACCAAAATCCTGAAAAGAAAGAACAAAATAAAGGAAATGGAAAAAGCTAGATTTAGACAATGCAAAAGCTAGATCTAAATTGAAATCCCAAATCCAAGCACTCCCTAGGGACAATCAAAGGTGCCCCTCATCTCCACTAATATGAAATGTGCATATCAATTAACCCAAAAACCCTAGTTTATATATAGGAGCGAGTGGTCCAGATTGAAACTAATCCAACGGCTACAAAAATCCCACTACACTAATCTTAGTATATGGCATTGTAGCCATACACTTGGCCCTCACACACACACACACACACACACACAGATATATATATATATATTCTGAAATATTATTTTAAATAAGAAAATATTAAATTTTTTATTAGGAAAATTTAAAATAAATAAAATATATTAATAAGTAATTTATATTATATAAAAATAGAGGATAATATAAGAGGTAAAAATACATGCATATAAAGCTCATAGGAAGGATAAAAGTATTTAAGTCACCAAGCTTAAAGTCCTTAAGAAACTGGAGAAAACATTATTAATTTTTTTTATCTTCTATCCTTGAAGACTATTTATTGTATTTTTATTTTTAAAAAAAGAATTTCCAGTATGACTTTGAACTTTTTATCAATTAATATTCAGAAAGAAAATGTATATACTGGTAAATTAGACCTTTGAAATTTTATTATTTACACAATATATAAATTGAAATATAGTTTTATTAACTACTACCTAGATAGAGAAAAAGAGAACTCAAGAATGATGTTGTGGGTCTTTTTTATTATTCTTTTAAATATTCATTATACTTGTCAAATATCTCTATCATCAAATGAGAAAAATAATTTATATAATCTCAAAAATAAGACTACAGTTTATCATGATTTTAATATGAAAAAATTCAATAAAACTAGTGATAATAAGTTAGATGATTATGATTGGAAGCCTGATATGATTTCAAGAGTGAGAACAGTAATACATATGGAAATGCTATAGTATGGCGTTCTATACATCATTTCAAAAGTAAATATTTTGATCATACATTTTATCAAGAATGCCATTTTTATTTACATCAAACTTATTTTATTGGTGTAACATTTAATGGCAAGGGATTATTTGAAACAACAGGTTGGTATGGATGGCAAAATTGGGCTTTTACAGGACATTGGGAGAGAATAAATACAGAAACTGTAATATTTCTTACTGGATATTAAAAGAACATTAACACTAAAAAAATAAGAAATATTATAACTTAGAAATAAAAGCTCTTTTATGCATATTTGATTTAATAATATTAAAAATTATTTATGTTAAATACCTTTTTATTTAAAAATTTAATATGAATAAAAGAAAATTTAACTTTTACACTCGTTACTCTTTCTACATAATTTTCTGTGGCATCTAAATATTAAAAGACTGAAACACCCTTTTACCACTTTAAGGAGAAGCACTAGAAAAAGTAACACTTCAATACCCCTAATTATGTTACAACAAAGGCACCCTTAGGGATTAGAGATTTTGATACTACGCCTTGTATCACTAATGTAAGTACTTAGAAGCATTGGTAAACTCACCCTCAAGTCAAGCTTCCTTTCTGCATTTGTTCCTGTAGTGTGTACCTCTCTCTCTCTCTATGTATATATAGTACATAACTCTTCAAATTTTTACATGTCATCTCTCCTAGTAATCAAATAATATTAAACTTATATATATATATATATATATCCTTTTTATATAATAAGAGCTTAAGTTTGCCAGTATTTTTTGATGAATTAGAAATTACCAATGTGATATTCTTATTTCTTATGTTACTTAATAAATGCAAAATATCTTTTACTTTTTTTTTAATTATTTTGTTTATGGTACCTGATATAATGATTTTGAGATAGTTCATATGGTGATTAATATTTCTAAATTGTGTTACTAAGGGCTCTCCACCTTTCCAATTTAAGTGAAGATAGATAAAGTGCATTCCATATATTAAGGACATATTTTTCAATATATTTTGTAAATTTGAGCTGTAACTCACTCTAGGTTGTTTTACTGCCCAATTGGAGTTTGGCAAAAGAAACATTGTTGTTAATAATAAGTTGAAGTTTTCTTAGCTAGGAAAAGATATTAATAAGAAAACCTAATTATGAGCTAGCAAGCCAAGACATATACTTTGGTATATGGCATATTACTATGTCCTTAATCTATTTCTGTGGGCATCCTTGCATCTTGTGATGGCACTCCAATGGTAAGTTGGTAATGCTTTTTGCATAGAAAAACATTAGCTTGAGAGATTTAAAGACTGGGACATGACATCAATTTTATTTGATTTTTGTGTGGCCAACACCCTGATAACATGGTTGCTTGGAAGTATAGCATAAGAAGACTCCATGCCAACAATTTGAGAACAGAAATTTCTCTAGATTAAATGCTACTTCTCTTTTTTCTCTCCTCTTGGCATTGCTATGGATTAGCTGCTTCGAGCAACAGCAATCTAGTGATTTTTTTATAGAGTAAGGTTTAACCAGATATACTAAGAATATTCTCAAACTTGGCATTGGATAAATTTTAGACATGAATACTCTAGAAAAAATTATTAGAAATTAATGTGGTATATTAAAGTTCTGAGAGACTGTATATTGATTAAAATAGTTTTTAGTTTCTGTTAAGAAAATCAGGTGGGCTTTAAGAATATTTCTTATTTTGTGCTTTCCTATTTTATTATTGTTCTACTAATGATAGGATTTATTTTACTAACCATAATTTTTAAAAATCTTAACTACCATATATATCTTACCCTGGGAATTAAAATATAAAGATAACAAAACATCTTACGACCAAGTGCGGTTTTCATTATTTTTACTAGTCTTGCAAACTTTGCATCTTTCATTAGGTCAGCAAGCCTGTCCTAAGTTTTCTGGCCCTTTCTTGTGTTAAAGGCTTTTTAGGCAGCAACTTTGGAGAGCTTATGAACTAGCTTTTAATCAGACAAGCTGGCCAAGCTGGCCAAGCCATGGGCAATACTCTGTCTATCGTCAGGCTTTGTGAAATACAGATATTGAATGCTTTATGTTGGTATAGTATGCCTTGGCTTTGCAATTAATACAATAAGTTCTTGAACTAGACTACAAATATTAGTCATCCTTAAACTTCCTTTTGATGTAGACTACATAGTCCTACTTAGCAGTTGAGATCACAAATAAGGAGCATCTTACAAAATTGTTAATATTATTATTGTAAAACTGTTTTTCTAGTGTAATATAAGATAATTAGTAGATCAGTAAACCAATCAAGCTACTGTGCTCAATAATTATTCTATTTGTATATGACTTTAATAGATAAACAAACAAATGAAAGGGCAGTCAAAATTGCTTCTATAATAAAACTGATAATACATGACTTCAAAATCCTAGTAGCAAAGAAGCCCTTGAACCCACCATTGATGAAAATGTAGCTGATCTTAGTGCTTACTTGACTTTCAAGACAGATGCAAACTTGACTTAGCCATCGAGAGTTTTCCCTCAATGGTGACCATCATTCGTCACACCTCTATATCTATACGATACAACCTTTTTGTCAACAAAACCGTGTCTTTTATACAGTGCCTTTGTCGGTCTACAACCAAAAGAGTAGATTAATATTATTTGATCAAATAGTAGAAGCAGTAGATCAATCACTCTGAATGATTGTTTCGTGTATAACGAGTTGACTTCACTCTATGTATCGAAATCGCTGCCTGCATGTATACGTTGAGGTTACCGCCATACGCCATGTAGGTGCTGAAAGCAAGACTAGGACATAAAGCATTCGAACAGACAGCCTGATTGTCGTTGAATCCTGATATCAAGATTAAAGATGGATCTTCAAATGATCCGTAGATCTTTTGCTTTTAAATTGCTCTTCTCTCCCCATCAGACTATAGCTAGGCTAAGGAGTTGCAAGAGACGCATAAAAACCATATAAAAAAGCATACATATTGAGGCAGATGTTGCGTCCTGCGTGCATGGACAAAAGACCATAGAGAAGGGCGTACTTTTGCGTTCCAATTCAAATACTGCAAATGTTGAAATCAAAATTTGACTGGTTCCGTCTTGACGAACACTCCATTGATTCGGTGCAAGCGCGTGGACCTGACCCAAAGGCTTGATCGACTGTGAGGATCTCACAATCACCGATGACTTTGCGAGCAACATGGATGAACTTTTTTGTCTAATATGCCGTATGTGTAGTCGCCGTACCGGGACCAAGTTTCTTATGAAGAAACCGTAACATAGGTAATAAGGAGATTGACATAGAGCTAGAGGTTGCAGGCAGCTCATTGTTGAATCAATCAGGATCAAGCAATCCAATCAATCAACATTTCAGCAGGTTGCAGCATAGCACCACCACCCAAGGCGCAACCAGTTTTGCAGAAAAAACTCTATATTCCAGCAACTTACAAGCCAAAAGACAGGCATTGAATGCACAACCTCTAAAAGAAGTCCCTAGCCTTTAAATTCAATGCTCCCGGGAATATCCCCCACACGTTACGTAGGGCATATTCGTGACTTGAAGAGCCCTAAAAAATAAGTTTAAACAGAGCACGGGAAGTCGCGGGAAGCGGAAATTGATGACAAAAACCACCCATAACGCGAAGGATTGATTGATCACATCCCCTGGCTGCAGCGTTGCATTGTCGTTTCGATCGATCGATTGAATTCAATTGATTGTGAGGAGATGAAACGAAATGGAAATGAATTTCATCCGGCTGGCGAGCGCGAGACTGGCGATCGACACGTCGGGTCGGGTGTTAGTTTTTTTCTTTCTTTCTTGTCTCGGTCTTGATTAAGATGTTCATGGAAGCATGAAGAGAATCAACTCTGTGCTTGATCAGCACGCTAATCGGCAAGAACAAGTCACAGATTCTCCAAAGTTTTCGACAATCCGCGAACAAATAAAATACGGACAAAAGAAATGTACGTGAATGTATTGTATGGTGTCAAGACTTTGCTATGTACAGCCTACGTTGTTGTAGTTCTTCTGGCAATCAATCAACATCATCTACGCTCTTGTCGCAAATTCGAAGTTTTCCTTCGCTTGATGCCTTGCTTGCGACTGTGAGCTGAGTGATCCATCCACGGAGAAGCGAATCGAAACGATATCAGTCTCATATCATAAGATCGCGTGCTGGACGGAGAGGAGAAATCACAGCCCAGAAGAACAGAGGAGAGGAGAGCTGAGAGAGCTGGGAGAAGAGATCACGATCATGATGAGAGGAATCAGAGATAAGGGATGGAAATTTTTTCCCTCGCTCTCTCTCTTTCTCTCGATTAAATGCCTGTGCTGCTGTTGCAGCTGCCGTTCTCACGTCGCGATCAATCAACGAATGTGATATCAGAGATGGCTCCCCTTCGATTTCTTTCTTTCTTTCTTTTTTTTTTTTTCTTTTTTGGCTCCTCTGGAGAGCACAAGAAGCTCAAAACCCTGCCCTGCCCTGTTCCTGCCGCTCAGATTGTGTGTGGCTGCCTCTTCCCAAAACAGCTCCCTTTCTCACTTTGACCGATGTTCTCTTTCAAATTTGCGAAGCTCTGGATCAATCCCAGCCTTGATTGGCTGATTTGATTGACACTGGGATGGAGTGAATGATTCGATTGAGCCCCATTATCCTCAATTCCAGGCCGCCTTGAAGATCTCTCCAGAAAATTCCCCTGTTGTTCCACTACTCCCTCTCAGAAACCACCAAACCAAGAAACAAAAAAAGCGAAAATGGATGAATCAATCCCCTCCCAGCCTCGATCTGGACAATTCGCCTCACTCTATTCCCACATTCCTAGCCTTTCCCCAAGGATCAAGCAAAAAATCTGTGACTCTATCGCGCTTTTCATCTATTGTGGAGAGGATTTGGACCTGTGGGAACGAGCCTCTTGTTGGACGTGAAGGAGCTGTCCGAGGGAGGGCTACACTCCGCGCCTATGCTGCCCTGATCGCAATCCTCAGCTGGACGATTCGAATCGGGGCTCTGTGCCGGCGGCAGCGCCACTTCCAAGAGATCCATCCGACTTTGGTGGTGGCTCTGGAGGAGATTGGAAGAAGATGGCAACAATCTTGGAGCTTCTCGCGCGTGGCTGCTGCGACTCGAGAGGAGAAGAACGAATAGAGTGACGAGGAGGAGGAGGAAGCTCCTCCTCCAGTGGAGCAGGACGAGGATCATACTGTTGTCGTTAATGGTCTTTTTTGTTGCGTTGCGGCGAGGGGATGCGATGCGATGCTCTGCTCCACGGCTGATCTGGGCTGTCGGCTGGCTGCTGAGATTTCCAAATCCAGATCTGTCGGCTGGGACGACGTGGGCGCTGCTCGATTTGGAGAATTGGGGTGGAAATTCTCGAGCTCCGCGTCGAAAGAAGGTAGCCTAGAGATCTCGAGAGCCGCAATTGCAAAGAGAGAAAAGAAGTGGAAAGTATAGAGAATGGCCCTCTAGGAGGAGGAGAAGAGGAGAGCTCTCTCTCTCTCTCTCTCGCTCTCTATCTCTCTCTTTCTCTCGACAAGAGAGGAGGAGGAAGAGATTGCTTACAAGGTCACCAAAGCAGCCATCGCTGTTGTGGGTGCGCAGTGGACCAAAGGATGCAATGCAAGTAAGCAAGAACAGCACACGCAGCTAGCGCTGAGCATCACATCCAAAAGAAAAAACGCACTCCTGCCGCGACTGCTGCTACTGCTACTGCCGCTGCTGCTGTTTCCTCTGCCACTGCTGTTCCTCGGCGAGACCATGACCACCATTCCCAGAGATTATAAACAAAACAAGCCCACGCCCGCAGCTTCCACCCCTCCCCCTCCCTCTCGACTTTTCCTTTTCAAAGTCAGACCGAACGAGAGAGATCGATCGATCGAGCCGGATATGTACAAAAGCGCGAGAGGGAAAGAAGATTTGGTGGATGGACGACTCCAAGTGTTATATCCCCGGACAAAACACGAATCGCTCGCTCGCGCGCTCGCTCGCTTTTGATTCCTGCGCTGGCTCGTTTTGTCTCCCTGCTGAAAATCTCTCCCCCCCCTTTTCTTCCCTGGCTTTTCCTTGCAGAGCACTTCTCCCTCTCGCTACAAAGGTTTATATTTTAAAAACCCGTGATTATCAGCCACGGAAACCGCGATTCCGTACGAGCCCCCGCGGAGAGATTAAAAAGTATTGCCTTTTTTGATCGTGGATGGCTGACGGAACCCGTCTAGCAAACCGCAAACACTAAGCACGACCTCCATAAATGCAAAGACTTCCAAATACACGAATCGGTAAGAATTTCTCACGCTTACTCCATTTTAACATAATCTAACCAGACTTTTCTTCCACGACACTTACAACTGTTTCCACGATGGATATTCTTTGCGAGTTACTCAAGCCCGTGAGTAAACAATGCCACGTTAGAAATACCACCCCATACCTGTGATTCTCTGTGAACATATAGTAATTAGCAGTCGTATGTATCTCATAGACGTACACGGGGCTAGAATAGAACCCTAATAATAATGCCTTAATGATCCACAGGAGAGCACAACAACAGTGACACCCACGCCGTAAGAGAATGTGCCAAAGTAAAAGTACATATCAGTTTACTTCACCCCCCTGGCATGGTCCCGTGAAAGCTCATAGAAAGTCGAACCTCCTCCTAGAGTTTCTAGCCTGAAATCCTGTGAGGAAAATTCAGGAGAAATGGTTAAAAAAATGGTAAGGAGAAATGGCTAGAGATACGAACCTGTACGTGAAATCTTCACGTAAATCACCCTTGAGTCGTCAAAGCCTGAGCAAAACAATAAGAATAAGAGATGAGACGAGACGAGGCGAGAGCGAGCGAAAGACTCGCGATCGCTCGCTCGCCCGCTCGAAAAAGAGTTAGAAAACGAGTAAAAAACGAGTACCATTTCGTCTGGAAAGATGCTGGTCTGGCCGGCTGCAGCCTCTAGCCGGCATTAGGCAGCTGAGAGGGGTGATTGTTCTAAAAGGGAGCCTGATAGTTTAGAGCGGAGTACCTCATAGACGTATATGTTAATAATGGGACTGGCTCACTGGAGTGGACTGGAGCGCGTTAATAAGCTGGAGAGCCCCTGGAATGCGCAGAATTTAGGGGACACAAGTTGCTGCCATGTTTGTAGCCTCTCTAGAAACTAGGGACACCCTCGCAAAAGATACTACTATATGCTACACTCACCTCACCTCACTCACAAAGGAAAAAGCTTAAAAAAAGAGGGACGTTCACGTACCTCGCAGATGAGCAAGCACGTTGCACGTTGCCAAGAGTACGCCTCAAGTTATCGCGTGTGTGTGATGTTCTTTGCTTCGTCGTAGCGGTAGCGAAAAAGAGAGCTTTTTATGGCTGGGCCAGTTCTGCTTCCACCAGTTCCAAGCACCGGGATCTTGTCATCTGTAATGCGTCGACGTGAAGGGCGATCTCTGGATCATCCGGAGGAATTGCAGAGATGGCTGCACGCAATGGCTCCAGCCACTGAGACTTAGCCTTTACGAGCTCCGCTCTCGAGAGTATCCCCGTATAGTTTGTTCCTCCTGTTCCAAGGTCGAAACGAGTTAAAACTTTTGACATGATGGTTCTTCCGAGAGCTCTAGTCTAGTGCTCTACCTGATTTCTCTCTCAGCAATAGGAAGCGGTACAAGTTCAGGGCACCAACAACCTGCAGTATTAATTATTGTACATTAGTCAACAATCTGGATTCACGGGCCAGCTTACCGCATCCAAGTTCTGCGGCAAGTTTGGCGGGGCACCCTCCTTGGGACGGAGAACTTTTTCCACGAGTTCTAGAACTCTCTCGCTTACGAATGGATTGAGCTCACGACCTTCAGATCGCCACGCACTGTCTACCTCATCCTTCGCAAAAGTCAGCAGCAGCGAAACCTGGAAGAGCGACGCGGGAGGCAATCAGAAAATCAAAAGAACAAAACAGTTGTTTTACCACTGCGGAATGACATCCATCGCCGACAAGAGAAACCAAGCACAGGAACCTAGCATCAGCACTTGTCCTCCTCAAAACCTGCACATTGACCATTTTAAGCATAAAAATACAAAAAGAGAGGCTTGCAAACAACTCACCTTCAGCAGAACGTCATAGGCTGAGTTTCTCAACGATGGGTAAGGAGAACGAATCACCACGTCGTGAAGAATCTGAAACAACAATCATAGAATCATCAACTTGGATTAAACAAGTGAACCTTCAAAAGCGAGCATATCTTCGTGGCTGTTGTCACATGATCGTCCTCCGTGAAGCATGCGTCCCCCTTGACAGCCAGTACCGACTGTATAAATTTCAGGCCTTTCTCTGCAAGTTTCCATGAACCATTTCTCTCGAGCACAAAACCGAACAGCCATGTTGATACATCCAAAGCTTCCAGTGGGGTACAGAGCGGCTCAGTTTTGTCCTTTAATAAAAGTGACGCTGCACCTCTACTTGTTAGTTAAAACATACGCAAGCACGCACAAAGAATGGGCTAAAAAATAGATACAGACCTGCCAGTGCCGCCCCACAATCTGCTTCTGAATCGTATAAAAGATGAGCGTCTGCGTCAAGGAAAGATTCAAGTTACTATTATAGACATAATTGTTTTGCTTTTTATTACCTTCCTTGTGTTGCACAGCCGTGTATGATGAAATCACGCTTCTATCCAGCAACTTAGGCACCGTAAGGCCGCAGGACTTCAAGATTTCAAGAAGCTGCGAGACTGAGTTTGAAGTGTCTGAAGTGTCAGCTGACACTACGGCCGTCTGAATGAGATGAAAAGTTAGAAAAGAGCGAAAAGGAGCCTTGGACAAAAGTACCATAAGAACAAGCGCGAAGTAAGAAAGAATTCCGCGAAGCATTTCCTTCTGATCGTCTGCCTATGCATGAAAAGAAACACGTTAAGACGTTAAAGAGAATAAGTGTACACCACCTTTTCGACAGCAAACATTTCTTGCAAAACTTGGCATAGCTGCAGAAGCTTGTGAAGAATCTGGAGCCGCAGAACTTCATCGTCGTCGAGATACTGAGAGACAACAGCAACAGGTAAAAGAACATCGACAGTTTCGTTGGCAAACTCTGCTCGGCGCCTCTGAATCCGTGGAAGAACTAAAAGAAAACATTTAGCGAAATCTCTAAGAAATAAGTCACAGCGTACCAGACGATAATCCCTCCAACAGGAGAAGGCAAAGGTCTAAAGCCTCAAGCTTGATGGAGATATGGAGAGCCTACAAGGTTACGCATGAAGATGCTGGATTCACAACGAAAAGGTAGATTACCTCCAGGAGAGTAGCGAGAATTTCTCGGGGAGAGCACGACTCCGCCAAGAGCACAATGAGATCCAGAGAAACCTCTCGACAAGCCTCTGAAACTCTAGCATAATTCAAGATCGCACCAGGCAAATCCCATCCCACAGCCTCGAGAAGCATCTAAAGCAAACGAGAAAAATGACGAGTCCAAAATGATAGAAACGATCGATCACTTACTCGACCTTTCTCCGTGCTAGGATCGAGCATCGCCTTGACATCAAGCAACAGCCGCTGACACACGCCTTCCCACTCACCAGTGGACTCCTGCGCACCATCCAAAACCGCGGACTCAAGAACACGCTTGAAATCCCCGATCGCATCGTCTTCGTACTGCGACAATCGAGGAAAAGAAAAAGCAAAAAATCCAGAGATTTCAGCGCTACTCCATCGCCATCGCCGACAGCGACTCGTTCTTACCTGACAGCACCGATCGCCGGCCTCCCGGAGCCGCTCCACCAAAGCCATGGTTGCCGAAAACCCTATCCCTTGGCCAAGCGTTTTAAACATAAATCCTGGGCGCGTTTCTCATTCCCTCCAGTATATAAAGGCCTCCCTTTATAGATTTCTCCATAGCCTCTAGAACAAGAACTAGAAAGAGCGCTTGGATCGATGGAACCCTCCCACATTGTCTTCTTTCTTTCCTTCTTCTTCGCGGGATCACTCCTGGCAGTGGAAATCACTGCTCGCGAGGAATCTCTCGTTCACTTGCCGGATAACTTCAACAGGGATCGAACGATCGAGTTCTACCAGCACATCATCCGCGCAAATGGATCAACCTCCACTCTCAGCGAGACTCCCATCGGTGGCGGCACTCCGGGACGATTTGGCTACGCGGTCGTGTTTGATCACAAGTTGACGCAAGGGAGTGACTACTTCTCCAAGGAAGTTGGGAGGGTCCGTGGAGCCGCCGTGGTTTCTTCGCTGGATGGATCCCAAGCTCACGAAACTTTCACGGTGAGCTTGGCCGGGAGGAATGGTGCTTTGAGCTGCGCTGGAAGTTTTGAGCTTCGTCAACCCGTGACGAGAGTTCCAATTGTGGGTGGAACTGGAGAGTTTTACCGTATGGAGGGAGTTTATACGTCTCAAGTTGTTCATACCAGCGGAGCCAATGTTATTGCTCGTGTCCAGCTGACAATCCGTCGCGACTAAGAAATAAAATTGATCTTCGAGCTTCGCATTCGCATTTGCTTGATTGGTTTTTTATGAAGTTCTTGGTGCCAGCCCAGGAAACCTTTCAAACAACCACGTAACAGCCCCTATTGCTTTCTGCGAGATCACGCTGATTGGTATACCATACTTCTGAGATATCATTCTTTACCAGAGCGAAACTGTTGATTTTAAACGCCGGCTCCACAATATCCCTCCCATAGCTGCAAGGTTCTTCCGAAATTCACACACTGCTGTGTCAACACGGTGATATCACTTACACAATCTTGTAATCTCCAGAGACATCTTCACAGCGATAGAAGCTGCACCCCTTGCTAAACGGGAAAATATTCCCTCTCCAATCTGTTTAGAACAGCAAAACGTTCATAGTTCCTACATGCATCCCAAGATGAAATGGTTTGTATAGTCACCCAAATGCCAAGTTACTCCAACGCTCAAGTTGCCATCACTGATCTCGTCTATCACAAAACTCACCTCGGGACCAACGGAACTGGTAAATGTCTCGAACAATTCGATGATAGCCTGCTTGCTCACATTGAAGAGACAATTCATCAAACCATTTGGAAGGAAAAGTTCTAGCAGAGCACCTTTCTACCAACGAATGGCTTGGAGAACACAAGATCTTCGTAGACACAGTCGCTAGCAATCAAATCACCGGCGATTTCTAGCTGCCTGTGATTGATCGCGCTGTAAAACTGTCTAACAGTGTCTTTGGCAGCGCCCAGCCGCCCGCAATGTAGAGAGCTCCTGCTATACCGTATCGATCTGCGAATGCAGCTGGACAGAGGAGCAATTGCCACGCCCCAATCCATGGATCCTCTTTTTTGCAACTTATCCTTAAAGATTTATGGTTAATAAACTATTTACAGTCATAATTTACTTTAAATCAACTGCACTTAGAAGTGTTCCATTTACTAATAGATATTGGTTTTCGATCATTGCCAATTTTTTATTATTATTAAATTGCCATTAATGCTTGCAAATCAATATATATATTCCTTACAAATTACCTTTAATATGTCTTCATAAAGACTATTCATTTTAAGATTTCTACATAGAAGACCATCACAATTCTATATAAAGTTTAAATTAATATAGAAAAGCAAGCTTAACATTAAAAATAAATTGCTGCGCGTTGCGTTGCAGCAACGCTTGGTTTGCTTTTGTTTTTAAATATTTTTTATTATGATATATAATTTGTTATGATCTGTCCAATATGCAGGTGCTATTCCTGCTTTTGTATATATTATATCTTTTATCCATATATGATCTATTAATTTATTATTACGTGTATTGTGTTTTATTATTTGTATATATCCTTCTTTCTCCATTATTGTTTGAAGTGGTTTTACTTCTTCTATTTGGTAGTCAATATTAAAATCTCCTGTAATTATTACTGGTTTTTTATTATCTATTTTCTGTATATATTTTTGTAGTTGTTTTATGAATATATGTATATTTGTTCCAGGTTTTCTATGTAAATTTATTATCTGTAATTGTTTTTTATTTTTTTCTAGTGATACATATGACATTGCCATTGTTTCTGTTTTTAAATGTTCTACTATTTCTGATTTGTAGTCATTTGTATGCAATATTGCTATATGTGGGGGTTGTTCATGTATATATGATTTATATTTATTAAAATATAAATCCTCATGTTTTTGTGTTCTTACTTCTTGCATACATATTATATCTGATGTTAATAATTGTGAATCACTCTTTATATCTTCGTGATGTGCAGTAATAGATCTTGTATTTAGAACTTGTATAATTGTTTGGTTAGCTGTTTTTTCTTCTTGTAAATCTATTAGATCAATTTGCCATGGTGCTTCTGTTGTCATTCTTATTATTTCTTTAGCTGCATCTTTATTGATTTTAATATGTTTATGTTCAATTGGTCTATATAAATGTATCCCTTTTAATGTTTGTGCTCTTGATAATGCAATATATGCTTGTCCTGGATATTTTGTTTTATATGGGTCATATCCTAATTGCATAACTGTTGATCCTTGTGCTCTATGTATTGTTCTTCCTGCGCACGGTTGTACTGGAAATTGGGTTCTACTTATAACATAGTTTTTATTTTTAGTAATATTTATTGTTCTTGTTATTTTTTTTATTGGTGTCCAGTTTTTTTCATTATTTTGCTTTATTGTTATGTTTTCTTTAGCTCTTGTTTTTTCACCTGTTTTTATATTTGGGTATTCTATCCACATTATTTGTTCTTCTTCAATCTGGGTTACATCTTGTAATACTCCATCTGCTCCATTTACTAATCCATCTTCTGTTGCTATATTTTGTGTTATTTCAATTGCCATTTTCTTTTTCAAATGTAATATTTTATGTAGTCCTTGTGTTTTTCTTGTGTCATCTGGCAGCGAAAAATGTGTAGGACAGGAATTTCCATGTTTGTCTTGTGCTTCTATAATTATATCTTTACCTTGTATGTGTTGTATTATTTTTTCATTATGTTCTCTTACTTGTTCATTAGTTGCAAATATAGAATAGTATTCTGTGTTATATGTATCTGTAATGACTTGTTTATTTATATATTCTAGCTCTTTATCTGTTTGTTCTCCTATTTTTATTTTATTTAAAGCTTTTATAAAGATTATATCATCTTTTTGCCTCATTATTTCAGTAAGTTCATAGATTTTAAAATTATTTTTCCATGGGTGGTGTATGGAGACATCATTTTCAGGTCTATATGTTTTTGTTGAATAAATTGGTGTTTCAAATGTAGGATTTAATTGATAGAAATCACCTGTAAATATACAATCCATCCCACCAAAGTCTATTCCATATGTTGTTTTGAAGCTTTCACATCTTCTATTTATATCTTGTAGCATTTCTATACTTACCATTGATATTTCATCTATTACTAAACATTTTATTGTTGAAAACTTTCTTTTATATTTATCTAATGTGTCATTTGTTAATATTGTTTGACATTGTTTTGATGCTTCTGGTCGAAATGCAAAAGCTGAATGTATTGTTGAACCATTTATATTACAAGATGCTTTTCCTGTAGGTGCTGTTATTAATATTGTTTGTCCTGGTTCATTATTTATATCTTGGTTTGTTTTATAATATCGTTTGAGTGTTTCTATAAGTGTATTTAAAAGCATTGATTTTCCAATTCCTGCTCCTCCTGTTAAAAATAAGCACAATTGTTTGTTAGGTTGTTTTATTTTTTTCAATATGAAGTCATCATGTATTATTCTTTGCTTTTTATTAAG